>NC_085140.1:1567988-1867988 GCF_024139115.2 Armigeres subalbatus
CTGACATCGTCTGCAATCCGAATATTTGCTTCGACCCATTCAGCGTTGCACTATCAGTCTAATCAGTTTCGCCGGAAACCATGTTCGACATTATCTGCCACAGCTCATTTCTTTTCACTGAATCGTTCCTGCTTTGCAATCAATGAACATATGGTAAGTTGTACACTCGAAATTTATCAAGGATCATCCGGGCTAAACATCTGATCAGTCGTTGATCGGCCTCACGAAAACCTGCCTGGTTTTTGCCGACAAAGAGACTCCTCAAGCGGCCTCAGTCTGTTAAACAGGATACGCGACAGGATTTTGTACGCCGAGTTGAAGGTGATCCTCAATTAATACACTTATGCCCTTTCTTGTAGATTGGGCATATGCCATGATTTGTTCATTGCGCTAAAAGCAAAACAGTACGCAATGGAAAGTAAGAACTCTA
Source organism: Armigeres subalbatus (assembly GCF_024139115.2). Taxonomy (NCBI): domain Eukaryota; kingdom Metazoa; phylum Arthropoda; class Insecta; order Diptera; family Culicidae; genus Armigeres; species Armigeres subalbatus. Next base: position 1,568,419 of record NC_085140.1, read on the forward strand.
AAATACATTTGTTAAGAAAATTAATTTGAGGTTTTTAGTGGAATGTCTTCACTTGTCACTTGTGGGATTGTACAAACTCTTCTTATGACAAGTCTAAAATACATGTTCCATACAAATTAATTAAAGTCAGTAGTTGGACTTCGTTTAAATTAGATTTGAAAACTAAGCAGTACCATGCACACATATTAGTAGGTATATACAACTATTGATCTCATTAGAAAAGTTTTGTTTGGACTGATTCTGTGAGTATGAACGAGGAAAACTATTCTTCAGGCTACCTTTTGCGCAGCTAATCTGCCATCGATGTGTTAACTAGAACCTTTATTAAATATATACACTTACTGTGTTTCAATAAAATCAGCGAGATAAATCTATTGTTGATGGTGACTCTGTACATGATCGTTACAATTTTATCCCTATATTGCTAAACAAACTTTAATTTTCTACTCAGCACACTTCGTAGTTCCATTTATTGATTTGGTAACATATGTTTTATTTCGAAAATGAGCATGAAAACGATGGTGTTTCAATTAATGATGTCAACCTTCAAACCGAATTACGGGAATTACATCAAAAATATGAACCCATCAACGGATACATCACTAGCATAACAGAAGTGTGCTCAACAGTTGCCGGCATTGTTGGAAGCAAAGAAGAAAAAATAATCAGAATGAAACCAGCGATCCAAAACAAATCAAAACAGTAGTGGTGAATTTTACTTCTGGTACATGCAAAAGCACACAAAAAATCAATACGCCAATAACACGTCATCTCACAGTCAAACTTGGAATGGGAGTAATGACCAGAACAAAATCAAATAATATTATTATCATCCATTATTTTGATGATAGGATTAACATGGGATACATCTTTTCTGGTTTTGTAACATGTAGGCACTCACATTGGCCCTCCGTTTACTAGTTTGCACAACATTTGTTTGAGAGGAATGCAGAACAGGTATGACATAGAATTTCACTTATTCGAGTAACATTATCTTACAGTCTTTCAGCATCATCTCTGCTGGCAGGATGGACAAATAGTAGATCCATGCAAAGATTTTTCAATTTGCATGTGGCACATGGAATAAAAAGCATGTGATACCTGAGGATAGAAGTTCCATAAGTACTTTGAGGTAATTTTATTTGCTTCACATAATACTCTCAATATTGGCATTCTAATTTAGTGGCAGTGATAAAAAAATAAGAAATTAATAAAATTTGGAACTAGTACACCTAATCTTATTTCGATAGTTATCAACATGAGTTCTGAAAACTCTTAGTGAATACTATTCGTGAAGATATTGATTTAGTCGATTGAGGTAATCATTTTCCTTCGATGGACCTGAACCCACTCGACCCAGTGAGAGTCGTGGACTGGGTCCCATCGATGGGAAAGTGTACCTCAATACATTTTTCAAATAAATATCTTCCACATAAGTACTTAGTTATTCACAGATGAGTTTTCAAATAATAAATTAATGTCCAAGTTGGGTGGTTTAAACCCGAATATAGTCAATTAACTTTGATTGAACTGAACATGTAATTAGAAAGTATCATGGTAGTTAGTTAAATTTGAATAATTTCATGATTCGTTTAAAGGTGATCATATTTGTGTAAAAAATTATAAAAAAATCGAGGATATGCATGCTGCTCAATCCGGTAGTTCAAACAAAAATCTAATAAGACGGATTTCATTTTTTATGCCTTCGTTAATGTCAAGATTTTATAGTACACAGGTTTATTTCAGATACCTCAGTTCTTTATTTCTAGTGATCAAATAATTAATTAATTGGTTAACCATTTCATTCATAAGAAATATTCTCCAACATTATATCGAACATCTCGGTTTAAAACATTTGCAAAATAAATTGCGTAAAATTTTATAGTTGTTTCATTGATTATTCGGTGTACTCTTTCATATATCATTGTATCGATTGTACCATCAAAACATCATTATGTATTAGATTGGCAGAAAACAGTGTACGCTTGACGCATTTCAAGACTAACAGGACTTTATAGTAAATATAATAATACTTTATTTAGAAAAACCCTAAAAAGAAACAACTTCAAAAATAAAAATTTAAAATACAAAACCTATATTTTGACAAACACAATTTCAGGTTCTTGCTGATCAACAACAAGTCATACTTAAGGGTGTTTTAGAAGAATCAGTGGATGGAATGATAATCAAGCAACGCTCAAAGCAAAATGTTCTATAAAGCTGTATGGATCTACGTAAGTAGAAGATGAAGAAAATGTCAACAGAAATCAAAATTGAAGTCTTGAAGTAGACATTATGTATAATAACGTAAACACAGAATTACGGACACAGCTTCAAAAACAATGGTATTATTTTCATAAACTACATTGTAGTATTTCGTACTCACTATGAGATTGCAACGGACTAACGGAGGGCAGTAAATCAATTTCTCTCCTCGTCCATTGTATTCCGAACAGGCGCTACGACCTCAATAACAGAAATTGGTATGAACTAGATGGATGTTAAAACCAAAAAATTCTAGATGGATACCAAAAATTCATATGCAAAATTTATTATGCATAACATGCTTAGAGTTTCAATACCAAACGAATAATAAGTTATGATGCGTTTGGTAATGTAATAACTGAGTATGTTATGCCTGAAGTGTTGTGCATAATATTTAGTATTATTTTCTAGTATTTTACCTCTTATGCAAGACTTGTTCAAACAGAGTATGATATTAAACAGAATGAGGTATTATTGAGTTAGTTTCTTCTGCTCAGGATGCGGTGCCCTCGGAAAAGCGACGTGAGGCAAGATTGACCATGTTATGATCCTGAAAGTTTTCTTAATAATGCAGATTGTTCTAAATAATGCAATTTGTTCTTGAATTATGTAATCTACCATTTGCTTGTAATCCTATAGTTAATAATACTGTTCGTTTGACTGTATCTTTATTTTATTTATTATTACGATTAACGACTGTTAATTCTATAAATTTGAATAACGACTGATTTCTGCCGACGTTTTGACACGCGATTGTGTCTTCCTTGTAGGCCGATGCCAGCTAGCGTCTTTTCACGCTGCGTATCACGGCGTTAAAGGACGCATGTTGCATCGGGAAAAGCGGTAACTGCAGCGTGCGCACCGATGCACACCTGCGTTTTTCAACGCCACGTGCATCGGCCTTAGAGCCAAAATTTCTTTCTTTACAGTTAAAAAAAATGTGGTTGTTAGTTCGGCCTCGTGTCGAAACATTGGAATTAAATATACCATCAGAGCCGAGTAGCCCAAATTAGTAGTATAAATAATACTTCAGAGCAAATTCGAAAAATTGGAATAAACCCAATACGAACTGTTTAAATCACTGGGTGGATGGCCTTTATTGAACCAAATTGGACCCCTCTAACGTTAGCATTGAACAGCTAATAGGAACATTGCGCGGTGTATCAGCGAACCAGTTTAGTTGAACTATACGTTGGCGCTGATGACAAAAAACTCTAGGAACATTCTTCAGGTATGAACATAATCATCAATATTGATCTAATAATATTCTTAGAACATATTTAAAATGAAAATAAGAGGTACATATTTTTCTTTTAGATTGATCAATTAGTATTAGCACTTCCTTCAAGAACATTACTTGAAGTAGAGAGAAGGTGATTTGAAAGTTATCACCACTATATGACACAAAACAATTCTACTGGAGGAGATTCTACAATTGCATCAAAGAACTGATGGAAGTGATAAAATTTGAAGTGGATTAGCTAACGCTTCGCTCCAGAAGCGGATAGAATGACACTAGCGCATTTAAAAAATAACTTTGATGCAACTGCAAAATGAAGTCCCCAGATGAATTGGAAAGAATACTTACAAGTATTATCACTTTATTTTTAGTATGACTATTTCATGACTTGATTTCGTTACGACTACTTTAGGAAGTGTAAGGAGGAAAATGAACTATTGTGAGTTGATGCCATGCCATATCTAATAGAAATGGGTCGTATCTTGATATGACAGACAAAAATAGTTCATAACTATGTGATTTGGCAGTTGATGTCAATAGACGCATATGATCGACGATTATCAAAAGAACGGTAGGGAATTCAGGAAAATATTGCTTGGCATTCAATCTGAACGTCATAGATGGTCCCAGTGCGTTGAGTGGACAAACAAAAACTGGGCATGCAGTTGTGCATTATTTACGAGACAATTTTAACCAGGAAAGTAAAGAAACAGCTCTAGAGATGATAACACTATTAGGAAGCTTCAATGAGCTCTTAGCGATATTCATTGGATGGACGACGAAACCAGATCCGTAGCTAAAGAAAAAGCTGATGCCAATGAATGAACGATTGGCTATCCTGAGATTTTGACGAACCCTGAAGAACTGAGAAGGAGTATATAAACGCAAGTGGACATTCAATTTTATTTAATGACCCAATAGCTGACGAATTTCGCAACTCTTCTATGGGGCTGGCAGCACCACAGTGATGAAACTTAAAAATCATAAAATCACTTTATAAAGATTAAAAAAGATGGCAGCACCATCTCAGAATCGAATGAAACTTGAGGGCATAAAGATATGGTATTTCAAAGCCACTCTGCATCTTAGTTTTTCAAAATTGTCAAGAGTAAAATTTGATGAGGCCTATTTTTCATGATGATTTTTTAATCGATGTTACGCTAAAAATTAGGATCTACAAAAAAGTATTGTATGGTGGACTGCCGTGAAATTCCCTGGGTTTTTTGCAAAATTAAAAAAATAAAAAACTGATTCAACACTGAAAAATCAGTTTTAAAAATTGAAATCGATATTACAAAAAAAAACTCTATCTCAGAAATCGATGAAATTTTTCTGCAGATAGCTATTTTAATTATCAGCTTTTCTGAAATAATGTTATTGACATAAATGTTAAGGAAAAAAAGTTTTCCAACAAAACTTTTTCATGTCAATATTGAGTGAAAACTTATCAGCGTGTTTATGCCTACAGGCATAATTGGTTCAGACCATCATCAACCAACGACTTATTTTGAACTATAAAAATTTGTTCAGGAAGCAATTTAGATAATCTAACATTAATGGGACCAACATTTGAAAGGGTTTATATTTTCTTTGACATTTGTATCGAAGTAACTTAAAACAATTGGGTCTACAAAGATATATTTATTATTATAAAATATATTTAATTGTACCCAGTCATTGTTATTCTCAGCTTTGTTTTATTGAATAACCTGAAGATGTCGTAGGTGAATAAGAAAAGTCTTGTTTATTCATTGCTGTTGACTTAAACTATATCGTTTAAAAGTCTTGCTATGAAAAGACTGTTGTCAATAGATTATATCATTGTGGAAGTTTCTATCATTTAAATTCAAAATAGAAATCATGCCAATAAATTCAAAAATGTTTGAAAAATGTGCTAAACACTTTTAATCTTTAATCCATTGATTTATTTTCTCGGTGAACGAAACGTTCTTTATGTTTCAGATTTTACAGTTTATCAGTCATAAGAAATCTAGGGAAAATATACGCCCTTTTCAAATGTTGGTTCACACCAATGTTAGATTATGCTTAATTGCCTAAACAAATTTTATACGTCCAAAATGTAATCAGATTTCATCCTTCTAGCAATACGTAACCGAACGAAGCACATTATTCATTACCAATATTTGGGAGGAGGAAGTTTTGCCGCAGGAGTGGACGATGCCACTCTCCGATGCCACACCACTGAGCCGGAGTGATTCTTTCCACTTTTACAAAACGGTATTATCTCTCCGATGCCACACCACTGAGCCGGAGTGATTCTTTCCACTTTTACAAAACGGTATTATCGAATAAACACCTACCTGAAAATCGTCACAGTGCTTGATACAACCATTGCATGAAGCTGTTAATCACCACACCATAATTCTAAACACCCGCACTTCAATTATTCTTATTTGTTCGTTTCACTAGAACTTATTTAAACATACTAGAATACATTTTAAAATGTATTCACAAACCGAACAAAAATTCACCTCGGCCCAAGAACTTCTAGCCGCACCGTGCTGCCAAAAGGCCAGGATTATACAAATGATACTTCATCGTTAATAGGAAAATTGTCTAATATGTTGACGTTATCATGTTATTTATAGTTCTCTCGATTTTAAAAGGTGAAATAAATATTGTTTTAAAGTATTTGGAAGAAATTTGGATGAGTTTATATATCTTCGCAACCAAATAAAAATGATTATGAATAGTGCCATCTGGCATCTTGTTGTCGTGAAACGTGCATATTTTTGTTTACGTCACAATTTCTACCATCCCGAGAGAATGAGAGTAAAATGTTGAGAGATTGAGTGAAATTTTGCTTAGGCCGGGATCTGGTTTTTGTATGCCGGAATGGTAATCGCTATGACTGAAATGAGTGCTGCACCTCGTTAATTTGAATCAAGTAAAAGCTTTTTTGAACGATATTTAGCACGAATAGCTATTTTTTAAGCAGAAGTAAACCCCAATGCAGTATTATACAGCCTACAAATTTCAGAAAAAGTTGCTTCCTGTCATAAATATCAATTAAATAATGCAGTCGTACGCATGTTAGGCCGGAATGGGGTAAGAAACCCTATTTATCAACAAAAAAAATCATATTTGTCTAATACCAAACAAACTGTTAACGAACGGATATCATATTTCTTTGTCTCATTCCAGACGCAGACTTCAATTCAAAAATTAAATCATATCTACAATTGGATAATATCGTTTTAAGTTATACTAGACGACATTTGCTTTCGTTAAAGAAGTTATATCTACTAGTCTAGGCAAAATGTCTGTTTCTAAAGAAGGAATCATATCCACAATTGACATTACATCATTGGCATTACATCCCCACTGGGACATAGCCGCCTCGCTGCTCATTCAGCACTTACACAGTTATTAACTGCGAGGTTTCTAAGCCAAGTTACCATTTTTGCATTCGTATATCATGAGGCTAACACGATGATACTATTATGCCCAGGGAAGTCGAGACAATTTCCAAACCGAAAACTGCCTAGACCGGCACCGAGAATCGAACCCAGCCACCCTCAGCATGGTCTTGCTTTATAGCCGCGCATCTTATCGTTAGGCTAAAGAGGACCCCGGGATAACATCTATCCTTGCCTTAATCGGAGCAAACACCTTCTTTTAAAGAAATGGATCATATCCACCATGGTTGTATGACATTCGCCAGAAAGTCATTTGCCAGAAGGCCTTTTGCCAGAATCAATTTGCCAGAATGGACCATTCCCCAGAAAGTCGTTTGCCAGAATGCACCATTCCCAGAAAACCATTCGCCAGAATGTACCAATCCCCAGAATGCACCATTCCCCAGAATTGGTCGTCACCTATTTGCCATGCGCGCGTTTGCCCAGTATGCGCAATAATTCTTAACGCCATGAACTTTAGGCATAACTATGAACAGCTTTAAAAGAGAGGGTCATTTGGCATAAGGGACATTTTTTATAATTTTGATTTGTTGTTGTTGTATAGTTGTTTTCTACTGAGGAATAAAACACCGCACCGGGATAATAGAATTGAAAATACCTAATCTGTACATAAGACGTATGCATACATAAGCCGAGTATAGCAGCTTGCCTGAATTAAGGCAAAAATGGCGGATGTTATCCTTTCTTTCAAAATAGGTGCTTATTCGGATCAAGGTGGTGGATGTGACCCCTTCTTTAAAAATAGGCGCTTGCCCGTATTAACGCAATGGTTGATGTAATTCATTCTTTAAAAGAAGGCGCTTGCTCGGATTAAGGCAATGGTGGATGTGGTCCCTTCTTTAAAAGTAGGCGTTTGCCTCAAATGAAGCAATGGTGGATGTGATTCCTTCTATTAAAGTAGGCGCTTGTCCAAATTAAAGCAAAAGTGGATGTGATCCCTTCTTTGAAAATAGGCGTTTGTCAGAAATGAAGCAATGGTGGATATGATCCATTTCTTTAAAAAAAAGGTGCTTGCTCCGATTAAGGCAAGGATAGATGTTATCCCGTTGTCCTCCTTAGCATAGCGATAAGATGGGCGGCTATACAGCAAGATCATGCTGATGGTGACTGGGTTCGATTCCTGGTGCCGGTCTAGGCAATTTTCGGTTTGGAAATTGTCTGGACTTCCCTGGGCATAAAAGTATCATCGTGTTAGCCTCATGATATACGAATGCAAAAATGGTAACTTGACTTAGAAACCTCACGGTTAATAACTGTGGAAGTACTAAACGAACACTAAGCAGCGAGGCGGCTATGTCCCAGTGGGTATGTAATGCCAATGAAGAAGAAGATGTCATCCCTTTTTTAAACGTAGGTGGTTGCCCGTGTCCGTGTTTGAATATGTCAATTGTGGATATGATTCCTTCTTTAGAAATAGACATTTTGCCTAGACTTGTAGATATAACAATATATAACTTCTTCAATGAAAACAAATGGCGTATAGTATGACTTGAAATGATATTATCCAATTGTAGATATGATTTAATTTTGAAAATAAGTCTGCGTCTGGAATGAGACGAAAAATATGATATCCATTCGTAAACAGTTTTTTGTATTAGACAAATATGATTTTTTGATAAATAGTATCCATCTTTTTGAAAATCGTCTAATATGTTGAATAATCCCTTTTATGAAAATGAATTATACTGCAAATCCCTTCATTATTAAATAGTGTCCAAACCACCAAATAATGCAAAATTACCTTCCTTATATATATTTTTTTCTATTCTTTAGCCATCAATAATTATAGGAATTTCCAGTTTTACAATTTCTGGGGAATGGTACATTCTGGCAAATTACATTCTGGCAAATGGTCTATTCTGGGGAATGGCTTTCTGGCATATGGTCCATTCTGGCAAATGGGTTTCTGGCAAAATCATTCTGGCAAATTGATTCTGGCAAATGGTTTTCTGGCAAATGTCATACAATCATCCACCATTGCTTCATTTCTGAAAACGCCTATTTTTATTTTTAAAGAAAGGATCACACCGATCACTGGACTTAATCCGCGCAAGCGCTTACTTTCAAAGAAGGGATCACATTCACCATTGCTTCATTTGTGACAAACGCCTGTTTTTGAAGAAGGGATCACATTCAACATTGCCTTAGTTCGAGCAAGCGCCTTCTTTTAAAGAATGAATTACACCCACCATTGCCCTTATCCAGACAAGCGCCTTCTTTTGAAGAAGGGATCATATTCACCATTGCTTTAATCCTGGCAAACGCCTATTTTAAAAGAAGGGTTCACATTCACCATTGCGTTAATCTGGGCAAGCGCCTACTTTTAAAGCATGTATCACATCTTCCATTACATTAATCCCGGAAAGCGCCTGCTTTGAAAAAAAGGATCACATTCACCATCGCCTTAATCCGGGCAAGCGCCTTCTTTTGAAGAAGGGATCACACAATTTCCTTAATCCAGGCAAACACCTATTTGAAAGAAAGGATCACATTTTTGACTTAATCCGGGCAAACTGCTATACTGCCCTTCTACGCATAGTTGTCCCATGTTAGGTTTTGTGGATTTTGACTTTTCACCATAGAGTGTCTTAGTTAAAAAAACACAGAAATAAAAAGATTAAAAAAAAAAAAAAACCATAGAGCAGTCTATTTTGATGTATACTTTTAGAAAACTCTAACAGATTTCGAACTTTGTTCGGAAAATCATTGAAAACAACATCAAGTTTTATTTTGTCCCATTGGTTAATTTCTACGTAACAATTGTTCCGCTTTTCGTGATTAAATTCCATCATTGTGGCGGATTCTAAGTTATTTTATGGAGCAACACACATTGAAATAGGGGCATTTTCTGTTTAGATCTTGCACTCTTAGCCTGGCACCTTGTACAATACTCATTCTAAGCGACATAATCACTTCAACCATGGTTGGTGTTCACTTCCCACAGATAAAGAAGCTGTGGAGACATATGTGAACTGCAGTAGTCATTCACAAAATCATGCATTGAACTGGGCTGATATGCGTAGAAACCACAAAATAAGTGCTCTATTTCTCAAGTATGTCTGTCCCGCCAATCTATTTTCTAAGTGAAAAATCTATTCTGAATTTATTTGTAAGTGAAAAATAAGAATGATTTCAATGAAATTAAGTCTTCTGAATGGTTCTGTGATGTAATAACTTTATATTGCATTACAAGGTTACACGCCAGCAATGAAAATTAGTGTTCAATTTCAAATGTCATTTTCTCATTTGTCGTTTTTTGAATTTGGTACAAGCATGCGTAGAACGGCAGTATACTCGGCTTATGTATGCTTACGTCTTATAAAATAGATTAGGTATTTTCTAATATTATCATCAACTGGTGCGGTAGGAAAACGACTATAAAATACCAACAAAGCAAAAATTATTAAAAATGTCCTTTATGCTAAATGACCATCCTTTTGACACTGTCTATAGTTATGCCAAAAGTCAAAGTGGCGTTATGTAAATTATTGCGCATACTGTCGTCCGGGGTGACAATGGGTCAAATGGGGTGAGGAATGGGTCACTGTTTCAAATTGACTTAGAATGCTTGTAGAACATATTGAATGTAATTGAGGGCAAGAAGAATTATATTATAAGAGATCTTTTGAACGATTTTGTTCTACGATTTCTCACGACCAGTGGTGCCGGAGAGGGTGGGACAGGGGGGCACATGTCCTACGCATGAATTTCATTTGGGTGGGACAGTCAAAGCATTGTCCTCACCCATGATTCTGGTAAGAAAATATGAAGTCATTGGATGCCAAGAATTTGTGTGTTAGCAGAAGATGATTTTAAAAGTTAATCAGAGTCCAAACAATAATCATAGATGTTTTGGTATCCTATTTTTTTTAACTCTTTATTAATTGCTTAGGATAGCAAAAGACTGATTGATTGCTTGTTTAGGACTTCAGGCACTTTAAAATCCCCAAATCGCTTGAAGATGTTCAAAGTTTTACAGAGGTGAAATAGAAGTTGTTGAAATCTGGAAATGCGATTAATTAAATATTTTAGACGCGAGTGATTAAGCACGATTGTTTGGATTTCATTCAAAGCCCACGGAAAAGTCTTCTTCAAACATCAAAAGGTTCATTAAAATCTGAGGTGAAACTGGGAAACATACCGAAGACTGCTCTTAAAGGGTTCTGAGCTCTGAAAAACAGATTCTTCGAAACGAGCCAGCCCTCGGGCTGGAAAGTCTCGGCGGTTCTACATCAGCGGTTCTCAACCTCAGAAGATGTACCCCTGGGGATACCTTCATGGTCCCCTAGGGGTACCTTGGACAAGAATGCAGGAAGGCGGCTCTACAGTCGCAATTCCAAGCACATCTCGATAAATGAAGAGACCATATAAGGTTGAGAGGAAGAAAATTGAAAGAGGTACTAGATCGATAAAAGCTCGTTGCAATGAAAACGATAACAAAACAAATGTCATCTCTCGACATAGGAAGTGAGAATTATGAACAAAATATGACCAGAAGATATCGAGATAGAAGAGCGATATGTAGAAAGCCCAAATGTATGTAGATTGAAGGGACCGATAAAACCATCGGCATAGGGAGAGACATCGAGAAATAGAACATCGTGATGTAGAGATGTATTACAATTCCAATCAAACTTATTGATAAAGTTTGAAATTGTGAATTTTTTTATTTCAAGTCTTGTACATAATCAATCAATCTATTCGCTTCTGAACTAAAATCTAGAGTCTGATGGTACGAAAGTCTCCATTTGAGAGGCATGGATGTTTTTTTTTTCGAAAAGTTCAGTTGTTCCGTTGCAAGAGAATTAGAAGAATCGTTCTACGCTTCTCGGAAGCCTCCTTTCAAGAGACTGGGAAGCCCTTCAAGAGGCTCCGGAGCCTTTTTCAAGAGGCTTGGAGACTACTTTCAAGAGGTTCAGTAGCTTAGAAACGTACTTTCAAGATACTTAGAAGCCTTTAAAGAGGCTCGAAATCCGCTTTCAAGAGACTCTGAAGCCTTCCTTCAAGAGGCTGGGAAGCCTTATCTCAAGAGGATCAGAAGCCTCCTATTAAGAGGCTCTGAATTCCCTTTCAGGGCTCGAAAGCCGGCTTCAAAGAGGCTCAGGCCTCCTTTAACATGCTTGGAAGCTTCCCTTTAAGAGGCTTGGAATCCTTCCTTAAAGAGGCTCGGAAGCCTCCATTCAAGAGGAAGCTTATCTTGAAGAGGCTAGGAATTCTTTTTCCAGAACTGTTTCCCAAATTGGCATTTCCTATTTGTCCTACCCACGACTCGGAACGTGGATGCGCCTCTGCTCACGACAGACTGCTGGTGAGAGCGATGACCCATTATCACCCCCTATACCCATTGTCACCACCGATGGCGGTACTGGGCAAATGCGCGCATGGCAAATAGGTAATGACCAATTCTGCACACTTAACTCATTTCACAGTATTCGGTAAATTTTTACTGAATTCTCAACAACAGAACTGTTCGGTAATTATTTTACAGATTTTCGGTGATTTTTCCATTGCTCAACTGTCAAAATCACCGAAAATCAGTTAAATTATTTACCGAACAGTTCTGCTGTTGAGATTTCAGTTAAATTTCACCGAATTCAGTGATTTATTTTAAGTGTGTGGGGAATGGTGCATTCTGGCGAATGGCTTTCTGGGGAATGCACTATGGGAAAGTGGTGGCCAAAAATCGAAAAATGGACTTGCTTTGAATGACGTGTCATGTATAGCATTTGAAAGACGAATAGTTCAAACTTAGATTCCCAAAAGTTCAGCTCTCTGTGATGAAAACTCATTGCGCCACAGACATCAGACTTAGGGAAATTGTAGAAAAAATGCATTTCAAAATAATGCAATTTTGTATTAAAAAAATACATAAGAAAGGACAAAAAAGCACTTTAGGGGAATATATCACATTTTTCTATCATGTTGCATGTTTTTGTATTAATTACTATGCATCTCCAACATACTTAAAAACAAAAATTTCGGTTTTGATTTTTTAGGAAAAACAATGATTTTTCAATAATTCCGAAATGCAATATCGGATCGAACCAATTTTCAATAGTAAAAAATGGGACCGCATTCCCCATCGAATGCAACTTGTTTCGAGTAAACCGGGTAATGCTAAGTTCCAAAAGTGTGTCTACAAAATTTGTACATACACACACACTTACAGACATCATCTCGGTTTGTCGAGCTGAGTTGATCGGTATATAACACTATAGGTCTCCGAGCCTTCTATCATAAGTTCATTTTTATAGTAATCCTATATAGCCTTTCGGTATAGCTTTGTACGCGAAAAGCTAAACGTTGAAATTAAACACTGCTTGGAAGTAGTGATCCTATAATGGGAGATATGCGAAAGCGGCCATTGTAAGCCAATCGAGCATTGAGAACTGTCAAAACGTGAGCCAAATGAACGTTGCTATTGTTGCAGATTGAGAGGTATTGAAATAGATTTTAATAAAAATTTCATCGAATAAACAATTTGTTTCACTTTCGCGAATAGAAGTTATCTAGTTTATGTATCGTGTTTCACTTATTTGTGTTGCACTTTTATGTTATTGATAATGCTTATTTAAATACTGTTAGTAGACATACAAACATATTCCAAATTTTAGTGGAATGTCTTACAAAGCAATTGTCAAGATATAATTAAGGGGTGGAATTCAATGGGATTGTACAAACTCGTCTTATGACAAGCAAAAAATATTATTGGCCACCACTTTGTATGGAACCGCCACATAGTGCGAATGGTGCATTCTGGCAAACGACTTTCTGGGGAATGGTCCATTCCGGCAAATTGATTCTGGAAAAAGGCCTTCTGGCAAATGACTTTCTGGCGTCATACAACCCGTCCTACATACCCATACATTCCACAAAATCTCTAAAGTACACAAACATTAACTTAATCCAACAGACATCTTTTCCGTTGATCTGCAAGCGAAATATTTTTTTTTATATCTTTATTATAGAGGTTTGCAGCCCTAGGTTGGCTCACCTTTTAAAGCGAAATATACCAATCTGCTGAATTCAAACAATCTCCAAATATCTCAGAAAACAATCCTCAAAACACATCGAACAAGCCCTCCGATGCGAACCCGCATTATGACCTTTTGATAGAATCAACAGTCCCTTATCAGCTTTTGAACCAAAGCAACAAATCGAGAAACACTCTCGATGATTTGTATACACTAAGACGCAGTAAATGTCGTTGACTTTCGTATCTAGAAATTAGATGGTATAAGAAAGACACCGTATAAAAAAGACCGCGTCCAAATTAGATTATTAGTATAAATAATATAGTTATTAAATATCCTGCTGGTAGAAGTTCCACTGTCTATTAAAATGTTGAGAAACATTAAGTCAAAAAATGTTCATATTATTATTTCTTTAGATGTCACCCTATTTGTGCTGTACAGAATTTAAACCGCATACGTTCATACAACCGACAAAAAAATCTGCAAAAAAAATTATATGATTTTGACCTTTTAAAATGATTGCACAGGTTAAAAACGCACCAAATTAGTGTACACTCCATTAACAATAAACAGACTATGCAGCAAACTGGCCCTTCGCATTCCTTTGTTTGAAACTGATGAATAAATCACAATCACCACCAGGCAATTCCATTGAAATTTTGTTTTTGGGGACGTCCGATTATTACGTCATGGTTAAATGAGAAGGAATTGTTTCGTGAAGCGTAACGGTCTATACAACATGTTTAGATGCTACATACAACATACACTAGGGGCCATCCTTAGCGGTGCGGTGAGAGACGCGGCTACAAAGCAAGGCCATGCTTAAGATGGCTGGGTCCGATTTACCGGTCTGGTTTAAGAAATTTTCGGGTTGGAAATTATCTCGACTTCCCTGGGCACAAAAGTGCCATCTTGTTATCCTCAAGATATACAAATGCAAAAATGGTAATTTGGCTTAGAAACCTCGCAGTTAATAACTATGGAAGTGCTAAATGAACACTAGGCTGTAATGTAATGCCAATAATAATAAGAAGAAGAAGCCATACAATATACATCCGAGAAGTTTAAAAGGGGGGAAACATGGAACAAATTATCGCGTTACATAATTATTAATGAATGTTTTCTTTTAAATTTTTATTTGAAAAGGTAATAGCAAAAAAAGGTATGTTACAATCATCATTTGAATCTCATTCAAAATATATCGAAATACGTTATTACTAAATATTAGTTGATTATAAACGAGACAATTGAGTACTCTATATTTGAAGGGAGAACGTAAACAAAAGAAACATGTGCTCTAAGAGAGTAATCATCATCTTACACAAAACATTTTGTGCCAAATTTTACTCTCATACTTTTATTGAGAACTCGTATTATATGTACAAGTTGTACTGTCTAGTATTGAGGAGAACGCTGCTGCAAGAAGGTGACCTGAAATATAACACGGAAAAACATACGAAACTAGTGAATACAGGTTTCTACTACCAATCTTCATATCACAGAAGTAATCTGGTTATAGAAGGTGTAGATATTCAAAGTCAATCGTTGATAGACAAAGTGAAAGTGCCTTCTATATGGAATATTTGAGTAGCTGAAAACATTCTTCGATTTGCTATGAGATTAGTTGTAATATTTGGAAGCGCGCATGTTCTGTGAGAACGTGAGCATAAGTTATTCATGATTATATGTATTACATGTTAACCAACCTCGTGTGTTTGTGCGCAATCAATGTTCATTGATAAGAATTGTCGTTTATCGCTCAAAACTTCGGCATTCTTTAATTTGTGGTATGTAATTAAGTTACTGTCTACATAGAAGACTCAGCGATTATTTTCCTAAACAGATGGAAGCCAAACAGGTAAGCAGTATAGATCAATTTGTACTAAATCACCAGAAGTGATACATTTAAACGTGGCAGTTTCTATAACATTGACGAAAATCTGCTTAGCAGCCAAGTATCCTTAGATTAACAACTGGAATATTCTCTAATAGAACGACATTCTTGTTAAAATATTATTGCTTCAGTTTAAACATAACAGAAATTAGTATTCGATATCCCTTCAAAATAAATATGATTTTTCGTTTATAAATCGTTCGGTACCTAGGGTGTATAAAATTAAGCAGTAAGCAACTTATGGTATCAGTCAAAAGGTTTTCTGCCACTTTATGTTGGTAGTGTTAGTTTTGCGTGGGAGAATTCTCAGATTCGTCATATCGTCGTTTGAATATTTGTTTACAAAAGCAGATAAATCGTTTTGATATCTTGAATTGTAAATTGAATATTGGTTAAGCCAGGAAGCGATTTATTCTCGACGCTACTAATGCCACTCCACGACGGCGGCGATAAAGTTGACCGTAGAATACTTGAGATCCACGTTTTCACCTTAATTGACTTTGACATATTTTGATCCCCCTGATCTGTGGTGGTTAGCTATTAGTATTCGAAGAATCGAAAGATCTTAATTCGGGTGGCAGAGGCCAAATTAATTCAAATACTCAGGAAACAATTTAGTCTCAAAAACATCGAATTAATCCCGAAAATATGGCCTGAAAAGCTTCGCTGAAGCTAAGCACAATATAACATTTTGTATATTAAAGCAAATATATTTTTGCTCCTTTCTCGTACAACGCGGTTGTACAAAAAGGTTATCATTTCACTGCTAAACGAAACTTTTGCATAGAAGCATCGGAAGGACCCAAAAGTATTATATACTAATCGACTCAGCTCGACTAGCTGAGCGCATGTATATCTGCTCGATAATGGAAAGGATCGATTTCGACCACAGAACGCACGACAACCGGTATGACCCATGAAGCCGACTCGATCCATTGGACCACCTCTCTTATTTGCGCCTGAACTAGGCCATCAGCAGGTCCACGCGCCATACCAATAATACAGCTCCGGGACGGTTTGAGCGATAGCCAATGGTAACGGCGTTCCAGCCAACTTCATCTTTGTACACATCCTCCGAACATGGGTTGTCCGGGGTGATGTCGAGACCACGTAATGGCAAGCCATATGGTCACGCGATGCTGCGAAAAAACGTGAGCACACAGACAACACGTGTTCCGCGCCATTTCCTCTAAACCTGTGCACACCAAACACTCAGGCGAGCCTGAGC
Organism: Armigeres subalbatus; assembly: GCF_024139115.2. Classification (NCBI taxonomy): domain Eukaryota; kingdom Metazoa; phylum Arthropoda; class Insecta; order Diptera; family Culicidae; genus Armigeres; species Armigeres subalbatus. The sequence continues at coordinate 1,585,460 of NC_085140.1, forward strand.
AAATCAGCTACCACCTGCACTGTGATTTTTGCAACACGGCTTAAACGCCGGGCATACATCGAACCACCCATGGGGTGCTTGCTCATTCATAGCTTTGCTGGAACAAATCAGAAACAATTGGGAAGGTTCGTGCGGCATTGTACCTTATGTCCCTCCAATCCGCAGCGTCGGCGGAGATTGCTTCTGTCAGGGAGCCTTTGCAGTTCCGTTGCTTGTGCCCCAGTTCCAGGCGCGCAGAAGCAAACTTCAGGTTGCTCGTATATGCCCACAGGGCGCATACCGGCCATCCCACCTTTTGACGCTCCCTAGCTTGGCTACGCTTGGAGGCGTCCGCTGCAGATAGCTGAACCAATGCTACCTGTGTCCCTGCCGGACAGCACCGTAGCCGAACGAAGCTGCGGTGGGCGTCTCCACTTCACACTGTCGCCGCAGTGCCGTGACGAGGCTCTTCGACTTCGGTGATCCTTGCGTCCAGGTCTTTAACCATTAGATTCACCTCCGTCATGGGTGCCCTCACCTTGACCGGTCTCTTTGGCCTGTAGGGAATTCCTCCGCCAACTTCTTTTAGGCGGCGCCCTTTTGCGCAGGTTGCCCGCTGCCAGCTCGATGATCATCTCGCCCATCCGGGTACGTCTTCTTATCCGACGTACGTCGGCGCCGAGATGCACCGAAGCTTCTTGACGTTACTCCTCATCCTCTTCAAGACGTCCAGGTTCTTGGCCCTCGTCCGCCGTAGCCAGCTGAGGCGCATCGCCCTGCTGGAGCGATTAGCGCCTACCCTAGAACTTCTCTTGCTACCCTCATCTCCGCCTGAGCCGTCTTTTTCGGCCCTTGACGTCTTCGGTTTCCTCTTGTTCTTGACCAGGGTCCAGGAGGCGTCATCCCCCCTCCTTCCCTGATCCTGTTGCGGCTGAGAGCTCTCCAGCCTTGGCCGTAACCCCTATATCACCGTCTTTCCTGGGTGAACGGACCTTTCCAGGGTCCTTCCTCCCCCAGTTTTGAAGGTGATACCTGGCCGGGGTTCAGCTTCCCAGCTCCACTACGCTTGTTCGGGGTAGTAACCCTCCTCGAAGCAGGCCGAGAGAGCCCATCGCGTTTGCGGTTCATCGCCTCTCTACAAACCATGGGCCGTCCAATAACCTCTACCGGCGTTTTTTAGCCAGGAGGAAGGTTAAGTGACCCACGCTGGCGCGCTGCGCACTGAGCTGCCGACTATTGGGCTCTCTGGCACTCCTAGGCGGAGACCTGAACAACCCACCTCTTTGCGGAAAGAATTTGTCTTCTACCCTACTATCACTAGTTGAAGAAATTGACTTTGGTTTTCCATTTTGGTCCCCAGGTTGCTCGGGAAAAGAGTACCACCGGCCGCCAGAGCCCAGCATGACGCGGTATTACTGTAGGTGCTGTGGAGGGTGCCCAGGAGTACCCCAGAAAGCTCCGATTAAGGTCCTGGCCCAGTATTCTCACCCCCTGGCCATGCCGCCCATCAGCACGGGTCGCTTGACACCGCGGGATTAGAGCTAACTTCAGCAGTGGCCATGAGGAGGGGTCGTCAAGCCAGCAGACGAAGTCATGGTGCCCCAGCCTGCAGTGTATGCATGTATGTGTGTGTGTGTGTGTGTTTGTGTGTGTGTGTTTTTCTTCCTAAACAATGGAGGGGGGAATCTATGCTCAACAGACATCCTGGGTTGACCAGGAAGTGCTGGGTTAGGGGCCACCTCCAATGAGGGGAGTGCAGCAGGACTGCATCCCCGACCAGCTAAACCCGTTTCATTGCCGCCAAGCCCATCGTCCCTTCGGTACAGCCAGAAAGTAATGCTTCAAAGGGGGCCAGTGCGCGATAATGCACCCTCGAGGTTAGCTGCGTGTCCTTGCGGCATCGGTATCGTGACTCGCTTTTTTAGAAGAACACCATGTTATCGTGCCAGCACGCATTGCCGGCTTTCCAGGTGGCCTTACCACGCCCTATGTCCTCGGAAGGTGGAGCAGGGTCGTTTCGCGCCTGCTTCCCTCTGCACGACTGGTATCAGTGAATGATGATGCCGCGTGCACCCCTAAATTAACCTTTCTGCGATGGGGCCTATTCGCCAGCAGCACATGAGGGACTTGCCGACGCAAAAGGGTGCCACCACGCCTGCCCTGGCAGCCTTTGACGAGGACCCCTTTTCCGTCCTCCGGGCTCAGGAACCCGCCAGTTCGACCCGGACTGCCGCGAAAGCGACGATACCATGTTGTCCCTTTCACGCGGCCACTTTGTTTGATAAAAGGATCAGGAGTTCTGACCACAGAGGGGGCGCCGGTATGACCCATGACAGGCCGACTCCAGACGCCGGACCAATTTCCTCTTATTTGCGCTCTGAACTAAGCCGTCCCTCGAGTCCACGCGCCACCTTCGTGTATGGCTGCGGGGCGATTTGGACGATGGCCGATAAAGGCAGCGTTTAATAACTTCATCTTCACACATCCCTCCAGACTAGGTTGTCCGGGGTAGGTGTCCTAGACCGCATGTGGCAAAGCATGTAGTCAGCGCATTGTGCGGAAAACGCTGGCAGACTTTTAGTTACACGTGTTCCGCCGTTTCCTCTAAACCAACGCACACCGGACACTCCGGGCCGAGGGGCCGAGTGTCCGAACCGGTGTATAGGTACTGTGCATCTGAAGCAACCATAAGCCTTCCGTAAGGGACCCTGGGTCAGGTGAAAAGTGATTTCCCCATGGCGCCTCTTGTCCCACGTACCTTATCTCCGGTATCAACCTATATCCATCTCACGCCAATTGAACTGTCCCACGCACGCTGCTTTTCACATTTTGACCTCATTGAGGCCAACCTGACAGTCCTGCAGGATGCCTCTCGTGCCGCGCATTTCAAAGACACTTCTATGTCTTCACCGCCGATAACGATGTCAATAGGCATCGCCCGCAGTGATGACACTTAAAGTGCATCGTGCTATTTACAATTACAGTACCATGCGCTTCTCGCAAACTCTTAGGCACATGAGCCCATATACGCCTTTCCTAACTTCTGTTCTGTAGCAATGGATTAATGACAGCAGGGCCCGTGCTAAGCTGGCCCCAGCATACCCTCTAGTATGGACAGAGCAACACTTAGCCATGAGCTGTCTGTCCGTGTGTATGTGTGTGTATGTGACATGTGTGTGCACAAAAAGCTAAGAAAAACATTAGTCATCTTTTCTTATAGCAATTTTTAACCGATTTTTCTCACCAGCAAATTTGCATTTTGACGGAACATTTGACAAATTCTGGTTGATCACTATTAAATTTGATAACGATCGTGACCGTTGCGTTTAGGAAGTTATTAAGAAAATGGTACATCACACTACTCTATTAGTTTCCATATATACAGGTTGGTGTCTTGGCTACTGCAAATACGAAAAAAGGCAGTATCACTTCTCGGTAGATGGAATTTGTTTTTTTTACATTATGTATGCCTGCAAGTTCCTAAAACAGACAATGTGTGCAAACACTAAACAAGAGAACATGGAGAAATTATTTGATACTTCGTTTGCCATTTCTTAAAATAAAGAGAAAAAAACTCTTCAAACAAAAGATATGTTAGTTACAAAGATAAAGATTGTCGCTTCGGTTCCCTTTGTTCTTGGCTAAGGTCCGGAAAACATGGGGTGGTACCAAAAGATATTTTAGTTACTAGATAAAGATTGGTCTCATCGTCGCTGTCCTGAACATCTGGATTTTGCTGGCGAGAGATAGGGGAGCTAAATAAGTCAAGGGAGTTGAAAATCCATACGATTTGGCTATTAGCAGGTATGTACCACACATGTTTCCGGACAGCAGAACAAAGGGAAACCGAAGCGACAATCTTTAAGCTAATAACTACGGGGGAAAATATCTTTTGCCATTGCCCTAACAGTCCAAATCGTATGTATTTTTTCTTCATGTGACATTTAGGCACCCTATCCTCGCCATGCAAAAGGTGACTGACCGAGACAGCGACGACAGCGACAATAAATAAATAAGTTGCTTTTTCAAAATTGGCGACATTTTTTTACGATTTTATAAAAGTACGTTAAATTTCAAATAGAAAAGGAATATGGTATTTTTTTTCTAATTGCTACCGTTTCTGAGATATAGCGGTTGTAAGATAAAATATACCTGATTTTTTCAGTACCAGTCGTTTTTGAATGTTTTTCGATTCCATTCAACCTAGAATCAAATTTTAAGGAGCTCATTGATATTTATTGACAAATACAAGTGATGGGGCAGTGGTTGGTCATTTTCTATGGTATAAGCAGAGATTGTGAATGAATGCCCATATATAAAAAACTTCATAATTTCCTTTTCGAAATTCAATCTTAAAGTAAACCATAACGGGAAAGAATCTTCATCTTTTACTAATTACGGCTTGATATAGGAAGCATCCGCCATAAATTGCGTAGCGATTTTAGAACCACCCTTTTCCTGAAGTGTGCAAACAAAATTTTTCAAATGCTTCATACAAAAAAAGTGTGTCATAGGGGTGGGGGAGGTGGGTTTGAAATGGACAATTTTTTTGAGTTACGTAATGAATGGATCTTTCCCTTTCTTATGGCAAAAAGCTAGTAGCACGTCAAGGTAGTAGTGAAGCAAAAAATAATACAAAAAAGACGGGCTATCTTCGGAAAACTTTATATATAGAAGTGCACCATTTTGCTAATTGAAGCCTATTTCAATAACCTGAAAATACATAGTTTTCCAAAACAACGATCAGCTGAAAGCAGCGCGTTAAAGTGTAGGATATATCTCTTGTTGAACTAATAAAACCCTGCGAATAGCTTTATTTTGAAGTTATTCGCAAATTCAGCCAAATTAGGAACATGGCCAAAAACCGGTACAGTTCCCCATCATATAATGATAAATGATATTTCAAATCAAACGCTCTTCCTGTTATAGTTGGCAAATACCTTTAACTTATAAATTATATTTTATTCAAGTGACAATGACAAACGAATATAAGCTTAAGATAGTTCAGAGAGGTAATAATGCATTTGATGGTGGTTGCACCTTGTTCCAAGGATTAATAAACGTGATTAAAAATAACAGTTTTGGAAATCTTTCTTGATTACTAAATTTGTTGGTATAGATTTAGAATTGGCCATACAGGCAAAAGTACCCAACAGGCTTTGCAGAAATCGCTCTCAATCAGGTAGATAACGAACAGCGATAAAAAAAGAGATACACAAATCCTCTTAGAATCGCCTTATTACAAGCCGGTGAAAACAAAAATATCGCACTTGTTATATTTGTTTATTTATTCAGACTAAGGCCGTGAAGTGGTATAGCGCATATATCCTCAAGTTTTCTCCATTCGGCTCGGTCCATAGCTGCTAACGTCGCCAACCACGGCCAGGTGTCTACGGAGGGTCCTGCGCAAGTCATCTTCCCACCTGATCGATCCACCTTGCCTTCCGCTGCGCACCTCGCCTTCTTGTGCCCGTCAGATCGTTGTCGAGAACCACATTTTCACCGGTTACTGTCCGACATTTCACATGGCGTGCCCCCATCGCAGTCGTCAAATTTTTCGCGGTGTGAACGATGGATGGTTTCTCCCTAACAGCTGAGTGCAATTCGTGGTTCTTTCACTTGTCTCCACGTACACCGTCCGCCATCCTGCACCCCTAACCATAGATGCAGTACGCAACACTTTCCTTTCAAAAACTCCAAAGTGCGCGTTGGTCCTCCACGAGCATCGTCCAGGAATCTCGTGTCCGGCGGGGACTACCGGGTCTAATTAGCGTTTTAGTAGATGATAGTCAGTTTAATTACGGCGGCGAACTCCATTCGATCGGAGGAGCGTCTTTGCGGAGTCCAAAGGCGTACGATTTCCAAGCCACTATGCGTCTCCTGAATTTCTCTGCTGGTGTCATTTTCGGCAGTCACCAGTGAAATTTAAGTACACGTTCTTCTACCACCCTCGATTTCGTCGCCACACCGATGCAAACTTCTGCGGTGGGTGGCTCCTCATTGTCTTCTCTTTAAGCCGCTTCCTATCATGTACTTCGTCTTTTGATGTGTCGATGACTATTGGATCCGATCCGCCAACTTCCCTCTTCAGTCAATGTAGGCCTTCTCCATCTTTCAAAAGTTACGTGCCATAATATTCTATGTCGTTAAGCGAAGCCGTAAATAGCTGGGACGGACTTATTGCCCAATTAGCCTGCTCGTGTTAGCATCCCTGCTCTTTCGTATTACTGCCTTCCAAAAGCTGGGATGTTGAAATAGCAGACAATAACGAAAGACCATCACCTTGCCGTAACCCTCTGCGGGTTTTCGAAGGTTTCGGAGAATGTTCCCTGAAACTCGAACCTGACGCGAACATCACCCCGATCCATCTCGTCGCTTTGATCCAGCCTTGTCAGTTTATCCGGAAAGCCGTGTTCGTGCATTAGCTGCCGCCGCTGGTCCCGGATCGATTGTACTTCATATGCGGCTTCTTTGAAGTCGATGAATAGATGATGTGTGGGCACGTTGTATTCCACGGCAGATTTCTGCAATACTTGGCAGCGAATCGGCGAACATCTGGTCCGTGGTAATACCCCACAGAACTCCCCCTTGCAGCTATTGAATTGCTGATGGACAGCATAGGGCTTGGGAGGAGTACCTTTGTAGGCGGCGTTCAGCGCAATGTGGATTGCGCAGTAAGATTCTACAATCTGACTTATCGCCCTTTTTGGTAGATGGGATACACACGACACCTTCCATCCACTCCTGAGGCAATAACTTCCTCCCTCCCAAATCTTATTAATGACCCAGTGCAGCGCTCTTCAGTGAGTGCCTCTACTGCAAATGTGTTTAAGTAGCTCTCGTGGTAGTTGGTCAACCCCAGAACTTTGTTGTTCTTCAATCGCCGGCCAATCTCCTCCTGGATTTCCTGGAGATCCGGAGCCGGTAGAATTATAATCCTGCGCGCGTTCTCCCAGGGCCATCACCATACCATATCTTCTGTTGTCTGCCAGCATCCGCCATTCAGGTGTTCTTCGTAGTGCTGCTGCCACTCTTTTGAGATCAATTCCTCACGCTCGTTCATAAGAAGGTTCCGTTTATGTCCTTACGCATATCGAGGCTGGCGGCACGTGGCCCTTTAAGCCCGTGAACGGTTTAACTTCTCACATAGAACCCTTTCGTGTGTTATTGGCGCAGTAAGCAGTTGCTCCTTTTCTTCACGGTCTCGATCTTCCTTGCTGGCGCTTTTTCCTCCGGAAAATCCGAGTTTCAATACCATTTCGCGCCTGTTTATATATCGTTACTCGTTCGCCCTGGCGCGTGTTACAGCAATCTCACCCATGCTGCATTCTTCTCTTCCACTAACTGCTCACATTCGCCGTCATACCAGTCGTTTCTTCAGATCTCCGGGGGCACCGTGCAAAATGCAAAGCGGTACGAAAGTGCCTCACCAATAACCGGATCGAATATCTCTCCAGTCATCTTCAGAAGACGCTGCGCCTAGTTGCTCTTCCGTTGGAAGTGCCGCCCACTTCCAGCTGCTGGCGCGTATTTCTTGGGCTGGTCTTACCATCTTTGTAGCCGCCCAATGTTAAGCCACTGGCAGTTCCGACTTCGACGCGTAAGGTTGTACACCGCGTCGAGAGTTTTGAGCTGAGGCATGCTGCAACGAGGCAATGTGGTGGTCAGATTCAATATTCGCACTGCGACAAAGTGCGGACGTTCCGTCGATGTCGGAGAAGAATTTGCCGTCGATTTTCGGGGAACGTGTGGTCGATTTGGTTTTCCGTTTCTTGGTTAGGTGATCTCCATGTGGCCTTGTGGATGTTTTTGCGGGGAAGAAAGGTGCTACCGGACTGCCATCATTCCGCGGGAGGCTGCGAAGTTTATGCATCGTGTTGGCCGTTGTCATTTCGATGCAGGTGTGGCAGACTAGCCGGTCCGATGACCGGTCTGGCATTCACTTCCTACTCCTGCCTGGCCGTTCATATGCCGATGACTTGATTTTGAACGTCTCGCAGTGCGGAATCCATCGTATAACTGCTCCAGCTGTGTGCATGCAGAACGCTTCTTTTCCGTGTCGGGTCTCCCTTCATGTGGGCGGTGCACGTTGATGATGCTATAAGTTGAAGAAACGGTATTCGCTGTAATCGTCGAGCTTGCCAAATATCCTTGCACGTTGATTGGCTGCCACCCAATCACGCACGTTGGCGCATCTTACCCTTTTCTCGCGAAGCCGGTTCCCAGCTAGTTGGTGGTGCCCACAACTTTGTGGTAGAGAAGGTAGCCGCTCGATGCCCGCTTTTCCACACTTTCTGTCCTGTCGGCAAATCTCCTGCAACGCCACGACGTCGAAGTTGCGGTGATGTAATTCATCCTGCAATTCCATGTTCCAAGCGCCAATCATGATCCTGTATTCGTCGCCCTGGGTCTTTGCCGATTATATCCAGTCGCATTATCTCTTATATTGTTCGTAATGATTGGTTTTTTTCTAGGCGGCTTATTGAATGCACAAACCTCCTGTCTCGTCGGAGGGCCGTCTGACAATCTTGGGAAGACCATTTGGCGTCTCACCTAACACTGGGACTTGGGCTTGTAAGCGCTTTGAAGCGGCACACGGTCGCTAGTGCAGGACCTACTTGCGGATACATGCGGCTTTTTACAGAGGTTTCGCAGGGTACTGTCCGACCCCTACCACATCCTAGGAAATGACCCACGCTCGCAAGATGGCCTGGGGGAGTGGATCGTCAAGCCCTTTTTGGACACGTAGTCCCTGCTGCCTGCCATATCGCACTTGTATACCAGTTGAAAAAAAAAACTAGTACGGATAGGCGGCTTCCACCGATGGGGTTTGATAAAACGCTTTGTTCTCGCTTATTTGATGGTGTGGGTACCAAATTTTTTTCGCACAGCTGTGTAAAACAAGTTGAATTGCATCATTATGCAACGTACACACCAGTCAAGCAGTTTGACGAACATTGACTCCGCCCCCAAGAAAAAGCTGGTTTGGCTTCTTTGTTTGAATTTTTGATTTTGAGTTGTCGGGGTGAGCTTCAAGGTTTGCTAAGCATGTTTGAGCATTTGTAGGTGAAGTTACACAAACCCCATATATTTTTTATGGTTGGTGCTCTGTTGGCAGCCTTCGGTCGTTCGTGTGTGATATTGTTGGTCGAATAGATTGATTGTTCGTGTCGCTGTAGCTAAAACTTGGATGGATGTTTGAATAAACGAGAGGTGGAATCAATGTTGGTCAAACTGCTTTGACCGTGTGTACGTTCCATTAGAACCGGTGCCCCCCGCAATTGGGTTCTAAAGCCCTACATCGTTTATTGTTGCAAACGATAGTGCATCGGACAAGAATACATGAACCGTTGTCATATAAATTCTGATAATTGTCTAAGTCAGTAAAAATAATATTCGCTTGATAGGATATGGCTTTTTAAGACATGTTTTGAGCTGAGCAACGTATGTTGCTGAAAAGGCAACATATCAGAACTAAAGACACTATACGCTAAGAGAAAATGAATTCTGTCATCAGAAGAAAAAGTAGAATCATGAAAAAAATACACAGCAAGGTATGGGATGCAGCTCTCAAAATAATTTTCAAAATTTCAAAATGATATTTATTTACAAATAATTTATAGCATGAGGTTAGAAATTTGATTATCTACATTATACATATTAATTTGATTGTTAATGACAATGAAGTTTTTATTGAAGTGATTCCGGAGATGGTAGTACTTTTAAAGTTTATTGAATTTCTAATCCCGCCTAATAAATCATTTTCAAAAAAATCTCTGTTTGTAATTTTTAAAATTATTTTCAATTCCATAGGCTATACCTTGCCGTGTTAAATTTCAGTGATTCTACTTTTCCTCTGATGACAGCGTTCATCCACTTCTCCTCGCGTATATGGTCCAATGCACCGAGTTCATCATTGACGTTTGAGCGGTGCGCTGTTTACTAAGAATGAATACTTTTTCATTCATTGGAGAATTTTTTCTCCACCATTTCATACCATGAAAATGGCCAGCCATAACTCCATTATTAGCATTTGTCAATAAATATCAACGATTTAGTAGAATTCGATTCTAGGTTGAATAGAATCTGAAAAAAATCGAAAATGACTGGAAATTTAAAAAAAATCGGTATATTTTATCTATAGATAGTGGAATAGATTCTACTATCTCTAATTTTATCTCATAACCGCTGCATCTCAGAAACGGTAGCATTAATATAACAGTCCACCTTTTCCATTGGAAATTTAGCAAACTTTCATAAAATCAACTCGATAAAAAAAAAAACTTATTTAAAAAATAAAACTTTTTTGTCCATTATTTCTCCATTATGACTCATAGTGTAAAAAATACATATATTATCTGCTACAACATAGCAAAAAATAAAAAATATTGAAAAAGCCGTTTTCATGTTAATTTTTTTTTAAAGTTTTCAATGTGTTTTTGCTTATACCCTTGTCAAAAGTTAGGCTAGAGTCAAAATGGTAAACCAATGATGCAAATTATGTTTTTGATCACAAAGAAGGTATATGCAAAATTTCAGAGAAATCAATATTACAAAAATAAATCGACCCACGATTTCACAGAGAATTGCTCCTTATTGAATCTTTTCTACCTTCCTTTTTAGTTTAAGAAGCTCTAATCAGCTCTAATCTAGTCGAAGCTCTAATCTAATTTTCTACACCAGAAGCTAATAGTGCTTTTTTGATCATTTTAAGGAAATCTGTGTTGCGCCAATTTGTATGTGACTTGAATATAAGCAGGCTTATAGCCATAGAAAACATATTTTTCTTATCTATCTATGTTTTTAGGATGAATACCACTATTTATTGCAGGAATAATAATTTTGGGCAAAAATTCCTCCCTTTTCCCTATTGTGGACTGAACCAGGAGTCGTACCCAACTGCCTCCAGCATGGTCTTGCTTTGTAGCCAAGCATATTACGACCGTACAGCTAAGGAAGAAGGCTGAAGGAAAATCTATTGGGCTTATTCTACGAGTCGAGTGACGTGAGGTGAGTCGATTTTAGCAATTCTCACGTGAGGTGACCATGTTATTCAAATGGGGCTATACGACTCTTCTCACGCCATTCGAGCATTCTCACGTCACTCCACTCGTAGAATAAGCCCATATGTTTCAAATTCATATTCAAATTGAATGTCCCCGAACAATTGGCGTCACTGATTTAGCTCTTAGTAACTTTGGTGTAAGAAACATCACACGCACTACGCACATTAAATACGCAGTACAGTAAACCAGGTATTATGATAAGGAATTGTGAAAAATATCCAACAAATTCGTTTAAACTATCATCTGTGATAGTTACTTGAATGTATAAAAGTATCGGTTTATATAAAACATCACAGATTTTGTAGAAATTTGATAAGGTACCAGGATTAAATTTCAAATTATCCTTTCATTCTAGTGGCTCTATGAAAATAAACAGGCCTGTAGATCATTTGTAACGCTAGTAGATCTGATGGCCTTAACATCAGAAATTTCTTGGATAACCGCGAGCATCTTCAATGCACATATTTTATAATATGTATTATATGAGCACATCTTCTTCTTCGACGGCTCTACATTCTAACTGGAACTTGGCCTGATTTTCAACTCTATTAGCATTTCCTCAGTTATTTATTGAAAACTTTTCTATGCCCGTCATTGCATGAATATGTATCTTGTGTGGCAAATACAATGGATACAGTATGCCCAGGGTGTCGAGAATGTTTCCAACCCGAAAACATCCTAGATTGGACCGAGAATCGAACTCGCCATCTCCGGATTGGCAATCCTACGCCTTTGCTCCCAAGGCTACTGGAGACTGTTCACGGTAGAGCAAATTTCGTTATGTTGCGTGACCTAAGCTGGTTACGTAATCCGTAAAGGCCCTATTCGCAGCAGCAATACGTCTTTTCACTTCACGGGATATGTCATTGTCACAAGCGTTCCAAGGTAAACAAATTCTTCAACAAGTTCAAACCCATCCCCATCAAGCACTACCTCTGCACCAACACCACAAGGTCTTCCTCTATCTCTACCTGCCACCATGTACTTTGTCTTGGTAGAGTTAATGGTTAAGCCTACCCGAGTAGTACGCTTGTCACATATCAGTCACTGTGACTCATATGCGACAAAATCCAGGTACATTGGAGTTGCTGCAACCAAATCGATTTGAACTGTGCTGCTAGGGTTACCTCGCCTTCTCCCTCTTCAGTGGGACAAAAGCCTCCACTACTGCTCTGCGATCGATTCCAATAACGTCAATGTCGTTCACAAAGAACAAGAGCATATGGAGACCGTGTTATGATAGTGCCGTTCCTCTGCACGCCAGATCTCCTAATAGCGCCTTCGAGTGCAATGTTGAACAATAAATTCGAAAGTGCATCACCCGGCTTCAATCCATCAAAGGTCACAAACGAGGTTGACACTTCGTCTGCAATCCGAATATTTGCTTCCGACCCATTCAGCGTTGCACGTATCAGTCTAATCAGTTTCGCCGGAAAACCATGTTCGGACATTATCTGCCACAGCTCATTTCTTTTCACTGAATCGTTCGCTGCTTTGCAATCAATGAACATATGGTGCAAGTTGTACACTCGAAATTTATCAAGGATCATCCGCGGCTAAACATCTGATCAGTCGTTGATCGGCCCTCACGAAAACCTGCCTGGTTTTTGCCGACAAAGGACTCCTCAAGCGGCCTCAGTCTGTTAAACAGGATACGCGACAGGATTTTGTACGCCGAGTTCAGAAGGGTGATCCCTCTGTAATTGGCACACTCTATGCCCTTTCTTGTAGATTGGGCATATGACGCCATGATTTGTTCATTGCGCTAAAAGCAAAACAGTACGCAATGGAAAGTAAGAACTCTAAAATACATTTGTTAAGAAAATTAATTTGAGGTTTTTAGTGGAATGTCTTCACTTGTCACTTGTGGGATTGTACAAACTCTTAAATAAGTCTAAAATACATGTTCCATACAAATTAATTAAAGTCAGTAGTTGGACTTCGTTTAAATTAGATTTGAAAACTAAGCAGTACCATGCACACATATTAGTAGGCATATACAACTATTGATCTCATTAGAAAAGTTTTGTTTGGACTGATTCTGTGGAGTATGAACGAGAAAAGTAAAACTATTCTTCAGGCTACCTTTGCGCAGCTAATCTGGCCATCGATGTGTTAACTAGAACCTTTATTAAATATAATACACTTACTGTGTTTCAATAAAATCAGCGAGATAAATCTATTGTTGATGGTGACTCTGTACATGATCGTTACAATTTTATCCCTATATTGCTAAACAAACTTTAATTTTTCTACTTGCAGCACACTTCGTAATGTTCCATTTTTTATTGATTTGGTAACATATGTTTTATTTCGAAAATGAGCATGAAAAACGATGGTGTTTCAATTAATGATGTCAACCTTCAAACCGAATTACGGGAGAATTACACTAAACAATATGAACCCATCAACGGATACATCACTAGCATAAACGAGAATTGTGCTCAACAGTTGCCGGCATTGTTGGAAGCAAAAGAAGAAAAAAATAATCAGAATGAAACCAGCGATCCAAAACAAATCAAAACAGTAGTGGTGAATTTTACTTCTGGTACTATGGCTAAAAGCACAATTCAAAATCAATACGCCAATAACACGTCATCTCATGTGCAAACTTGGAATGGGAGTAATGACCAGAACAAAATCAAAATAATATTATTATCATCCATTATTTTGATGATAGGATTAACAGTGGGATACATCTTTTCTGGTTTTGTAACATGTAGGGGCACTCAACACGGCCCTCCCGTTTCTACTAGTTTGCACAACATTTGTTTGACGGAGGAATGCGTGAGAACAGGTATGACATAGATTTTCACTTATTCGAGTAACATTATCTTACAAGTCTTTCAGCATCATCTCTGCTGGCAGCGATGGACCGTACAGTAGATCCATGCAAAGATTTTTTTCAATTTGCATGTGGCACATGGAATAAAAAGCATGTGATACCTGAGGATAGAAGTTCCATAAGTACTTTTGAGGTAATTTTATTTTGCTTCACATAATAGGGGAAGAGGTGATAAAATGAACAGGGGTGGTAAAATGAACAGTTGGTTATATTTATATTAAAATACTATTTTGGCGTATGTTAATCATGCACACGTTTTCCTCGAAATAAAATAAGGTACCTGAGCTAATATTTTGGTTTTGAGGCCGAACGAATAGCTATTACTATCCAAAATATCAAACGAGGCTGTAAAAATAGGGTCTGATGTAATTTTTTACCATTTTTCCGCAAGCTTTAATTCTCAATAAATTCATAATAACATTGATTTGAACCGGTTCTAACTAGGGATCCTACATTCAGAGATATGCGAAAGCGGCCATCTTGAGCCAATCGAGCATTGAGAACTGTCAAAGTCTGAGCCAAATGAACATCGTTATTGTTGCAGATCGAAAGGTATTGCGATTTTGGTGAAATAGATTTTATGAAAAGTTTTATCGAATAAACAATTTGTTTTGCTTTCGTAAGTAAAAGTAGTCTAGTTGATGCTTTATATCGTGTTCAATCGTATTGCTCTTTAATTTTAGCGAAAATGCACTGCTAGAGGATAGACAAAATAATCAAAAGTGTCTTCGAATGTAAAGTCATGCAAGCCTAAACATTTGTCACTGCGGCAAGTGCTGGCAGCGTTTGTTTACGAAAGTAACAGCGTTGCTAAATCGTCTGGAAAAGTATTCGCACATCTCTTAATATAGGATCCCTAGTTCTAACCACAGCGGCAAATAGGACAACCTTCACAAAGATGTTGCAGGGGTAAATGGTAAAATTATTGGTTTGCATAGTTAGAGGAAGAGTTATTTATCACAACGCACGTATGGGGGTAAAATGAACACTTGTATCAAACTTTCACAAATTTATGGTAAAATTTGTGCGATTGTGAAGCGGAAGTTCAAGAAACAAACTATTTCAAATAACCCAGAAAAAACTTTGAAAATGTAAATTTAATTAAAAATAATTGATATTTTAAAACTTTTTTCCTTCTTTATTATTTTGATAATTAAGAGCTTTTCAAAAGTTATACCAGATTTTTCAAAAGGCTCTCGTAATCTCAATTAGTTGTATATACAGTGCCAGAGTAAAAAAAGAAAATTAAATGTTTCAAAAGGGTTTATGAAGCGATGTTCATTACCACCAGGCAGTGTTCATTTTACCTGCACTATTTTTGTACATACGAAATTCCGATGGTTTTTAATTCGATGAATTACTATATAAATCACAGTTTATAAGCGAAAAAAATGTTCAGTGCAATAAGAATATGAGTTAAATTGCTGAACCAAGTGGTAAAACTAGCAAATTATCCTCGTTTTATGATTGAATTCAGCGCAAGTCCTTAACGTGTTCATTTTACCACCTGTTCCCCTACTCTCAATATTGGCCATTACACTTAGTGGCAGTGATAAAAATAATTAAGAAAATTAATAAAATTTGAACTAGTACACCCTAATCTTATTTCGATAGTTAACAACATGTAGTTCTGAAAACTCTTATGTGAATATGTACATTACGTGGAAGATATTGATTTGAAAAATGTATTGGAGGTAACCACTTTCCCTTCGATGGGACTCGAACCCACTCGACCCAGTGAGAGTCGTGGACTCGGGTCCCATCGATGGGAAAGTGGTTACCTCCAATACATTTTTCAAATCAATATCTTCCACATAATGTACTTAGTTATTCACAGATGAGTTTTCAGAACATTGTAAATTAATGTCCAAGTTGGGTGGTTTAATACCCGGAATATAGTCAATTAACTTTGATTGAACTGAACATGTAATTAGAAAGTATCATGGTAGTTAGTTAAATTTGAACATTTCGCGTTCGTTTTAAAGGTGATCATATTTGCTTGTAAAAAAATTAGAAAAAAAATCGAGGATATGCATGCTGCTCAATCCGGTAGTTCAAACAAAATCTAAATAAGACGGATTTCATTTTTTTATGCCTTCGTTAATGTCATGATTTTATAGTACACAGGTTTATTTCAGATACCTCTAGTTCTTATTTCTGTGATCAAATAATTAATTAATGGTTAACCATTTATTCATAAGAAATATTCTGGCCATTATATCGAACATCCGTAAAATTACAAATCGTAATTTTAGTTTTTCATGATTTTCGTGATTTTCATATATCTTATCGTTGCCATCCATATTATGTATAGATTGGCAGAAAAACAGTTACGCTTGCGCATTTCAAACTAACAGGACTTTATGTGCAAATATAATAATACTTATTTAGAAAAACCTAAAAAAAAGAAAACAACTTCAAAATAAAAATTTTAAAATACAAACCTATATTTTGACAAACACAATTTCAGGTTCTTGCTGATCAACAACAAGTCATACTTAAGGGTGTTTTAGAAGAATCAGTGGATGTGAATGATAACCAAGCAACGCTCAAAGCAAAAATGTTCTATAAAAGCTGTATGGATCTACGTAAGTAGAAGATGAAGAAAAATGTCAACAGAAATCAAAATTGAAGTCTTAGAACGTAGAACATTATGTATAATAACGTAAACACAGATATTACGGACACAGCTTCAAAAAACAATGGTATTATTTTCATAAACTACATTGTAGTATTTCGTACTCACTATGAGTTGCAACGGACTAACGGAGGGCAGTAAATCAATTTCTCTCCTCGGTCCATTGTATTCCGAACAGGCGCTACGACCTCAATAACAGAAATTGGTATGAACTAGATGGATGTTAAAATACCAAAAAATTCTGGATGGAAGGTAAAATACCAAAAATTCATATGCAAAATTTATTATGCATAACATCCCAAGTAATACCAAGCATTACAATATTGCACATATATCAATCACAAATCGGCATGCTAAAATGCTAATTGCATTAGATCAGTTTTAACGATGCGAAGTTGCATTTATTCATCAACTGTCAGACAACGATACACCAAATCAGCATTACAAATGCAGCGATACATTACTGATGCTTTATTTCAACATGTCAAAGTAATGAGCCATTAATTCGATCTTATAATTGCCCTTTTCCACTTTAAGTCAACTTTTAGGGCTGTGTGTTTTACAAGCATATATAGCTTCATGGTTACTTGGGATGCTTAGGTATTTCAATACCAAACGAATAATAAGTTATGATGCGTTTGGTAATGTAATAACTGAGTATGTTATGCCTGAAGTGTTGTGCATAATAATTTTTAGTATTATTTTCTGGTATTTTACCTCTTATGCAAGACTTGTTCATAACAGAGTATGATATTAAACAGAATGAGGTATTATTGAGTTAGTTTCTTCTGCTCGGGATGCGGTGCCCTCGGAAAAGCGACGTGAGGCAAGATTGACCATGTTATGATCCTGAAAGGTTTTCTCTAAATAATGCAAGATTGTTCTAAATAATGCAATTTGTTCTTGTGAATTATGTAATCTACCATTTTGCTTAACGTCTATAGTTAATAATACTGTTCGCTTTGTGACTGTATCTTTTTTATTTCGTAATTAACGACTGTTAATTCTATAAATTTGAATAACGAGACTAATTTCTGCCGACGTTTTGACACGCGGATTGTGTCTTCCTTAGGCCCGATGCCAGCATAGCGTCTTTTCAACGCTGCGTGCACACGGCGTTAAAAGGACGCATGTGTGCATCGGGAAAAAGCGGTAACGCAGCGTCGCCGCACCGATGCACACCTGCGTTTTTTCAACGCCACGTGCATCGGCCCTTAGAGCCAAAATATTGCTTTCGTTTTTGGTCTAACGTTAAAAAAAATGTGGTTGTTAGTTCATGTCCTCGTGTCGAAACATTGGAATTATAATATACTATACAGAGCCTGAGTAGCCGCAAATTAGTAAAATATAAATAATACTTCCAGAGCAAATTCGAAAAATTGGAATAAACCCAATACGAACTGTTCTTAAATCACTGGGTGGATGGCCTGTTATTGAACCAAATTGGACCCCTCCTAACGTTAGCATTGAACAGCTTATAGGAACATTGCGCGGTGTATACAGCGAACCAGTTTTAGTTGAACTATACGTTGGCGCTGATGACAAAAACTCTTCTAGGAACATTCTTCAGGTATGAATATAATCATAACAATATTGATCTCTAATAATATTCTTAGACATATTTAAATATGAAAATAATAAGAGGTACATATTTTTCTTTTAGATTGATCAATTAGTATTAGCACTTCCTTCCAGAGACTATTACTTGAAGCAGAGTAGTGAAGGTGATTTGAAAGCTTATCACCACTATATGACACAAATAGCAATTCTACTTGGAGGAGATTCTACAATTGCATCAAAAGAACTGATGGAAGTGATAAAATTTGAAGTGCGATTAGCTAACGCTTCGCTCCCAGAAGCGGATAGACATGACACTAGCGCAATTTATAAAAAAATAACTTTGATGCAACTGCAAAATGAAGTCCCGCAGATGAATTGGAAAGAATACTTACAAGTATTATCACTTTATTTTTATAGTATGACTATTTGTGACTTTGATTTCGTTACAGACTACTTTAGGAAGTGTGAAGTTAGAGGAAAATGAAGCTATTGTGAGTTATGCCATGCCATATCTAATAGAAATGGGTCGTATTCTTGATATGACAGACAAACGAATAGTTCATAACTATGTGATTTGGCGGTTTGTGATGTCAATAATGACGCATATGATCGACGATTATCAAAAAGAACGGGTAGAATTCAGGAAAATATTGCTTGGCATTCAATCTGAACGTCATAGATGGTCCCAGTGCGTTGAGTGGACAAACAAAAAACTGGGCATGGCAGTTGGTGCATTATTTATACGAGACAATTTTAACCAGGAAAGTAAAGAAACAGCTCTAGAGATGATACACACTATTAGAGAAGCTTTCAATGAGCTCTTAGCAGATATTCATTGGATGGACGACGAAACCAGATCCGTAGCTAAAGAAAAAGCTGATGCCATGAATGAACGGATTGGCTATCCTGAGATTTTGACGAACCCTGAAGAACTGGAGAAGGAGTATATAAACGCAAGTGGACATTCAATTTTATTTTAAGTGACCCAATAGCTGACGAATTTCGCACCAACTCTTCTATGGGGCTGGCAGCACCACAGTGATGAACTTAAAAAATCATAAAAAATCACTTTAATAAAGATTAAAAAAAAAAGATGGCAGCACCATCTCAGAATCGAATGAAACTTGGAGGGCATAAAGATATGGTATTTCAAAGCCACTCTGCATACTTAGTTTTTCAAAAATTGTCAAGAGTAAAATTTGATGAGCGCCTAATTTTTTTCATTGATTTTTTTTAATCGATGTTACGCTAAAATTACAGGACCTACAAAGAAAGTATTGTATGGTGGACTGCCGTGATATTCCCTGGAGTTTTTTTTGCAAAAATTTAAAAAAAATAAAAAACTGATTTCAACACTGAAAAAAATCAGTTTTAAAAATTGAAATCGATATTACAAAAAAAAAACTCATCTCAGAAATCGATGAAATTTTTTCTGCAGATAGCTATTTTAATTATCTAGCTTTTCTGGAAATAATGTTACTGTGACATAAATATTTAAGGAAAAAAAAGTTTTTCCAACAAAAACTTTTTTCATGTCAATATTGAGTGAAAACTTATCAGCGTGTTTTATGCCTACAGCGCCAATTTAGGTTCAGCAGCCTATCATCAACCAACGACTTATTTTGGACTATAAAAATTTGTTCAGGAAGCAATTTAGCATAATCTAACATTAATGTGGACCAACATTTGAAAGGGGTTTATATTTTCTTTGACATTTTGTATCGAAGTAACTTAAAAACAATTGGGTTCACAAAAATATATTTATTATTATAAAATATATTTAATTGTACCCAGTCATTGTTATTCTCAGCGTTTGTTTTATTGAATAACCTGAAGATGTCGTACGGTGAATAATTTGAAAAAGTCTTGTTTATTCATTGCTGTTGACTATAAACTATATAGTTTAAAAAGTCTTGCTATGAAAAGACTGTTGTCAATGAGATTATATCAGTTGTGAAGTTTTATTACGTTTAAAATTCAAAATAGTAAATCAAGTGCCAATAAATTCAAAAAATGTTGGGCAAATAAATGTGCTAAATCAATTTTAATCTTTACATCCATTGATTTATTTTCTCGGTGAACGAAACGTTCTTTTATGTTTCAGATTTTACAGTTTATCAGTCATAAGAAATCTAGGAAAATATACGCCCTTTCCAAATGTTGGTTCACATTAATGTTAGATTATGCTTAATTGCTTCCTAAACAAATTTTTATACGTCCAAAATGTGTCGTTCGTCCTTCTTAGCCGTGCAGTAAGATGCGCGACTATAAAGCAAGACCATGCTGATTGGAAATTGTCTCGACTTCCCTGGGCATAAAAGTGTCATCGTGTTAGCCTCATGATAAACGAATGCAAAAATGGTAACTTGGCTTAGAAACCTCGCAGTTAATAACTGTAGAAGTGCTTAATGAACACTAGCTGCGAGGCGGCTCTGTCCCAGTGTGGGGATGTAATACCAATAAGAAGCAGAAAATGTGTCGTTGGTTGATGATAAGCTTCTGAACCTATAATTGGCGCTGGTTGTTGTTAGAAAAACTTTTTTTTCCTTAAATATGTCACAGGAACATTATTCCCAGAAAAGTTAGATAATTAAAATACCTATATGCAGAAAAAATTGAATTGATTTCTGATATGAGGTTTTTTGTAATAGGGGAAGTGTACCGGTTTTGGCCACCTTAGTGACTAATTTGGCCAACCCTGAAAAATGAATATTTTCCAAAAAATATCGATCAATTTCAACAGTCAAGCACGACCAGGGATATACCTCCTGTTAGAACTAATAAAACCTTCGAAAATTGCTTTACTTTTGGAGTTATCCGAGAAACTGGCCAAAACTGGTACAGTTACCTTATCGATTTTAGTTTTTAAGATGATGATACAATAGAGCCAGAAATCGGCCATTTTGTAAACCACGTGCTTTTCCAATATTTTTTCAAGAGCACGAGATGAAAGAACGATAACGCGTGTGGGGCTGAAATAATGGTAGATCGGTTGCTTAGTTATGCTGAACAATCATAATTTGAGTTTCGGCACTGTACGAAAACTATTACGCCAGATTTGGGCTTTTGAAAATGTATGTAGATAAACGAGTGGTGAATTTGGAATTTCTCCACGGGCTTCATTCTATAATCACCTTAAAACATTTTTTTTTCAGCCTAGAAATCGTTTTTTTATGTTTTAATATTTTTCCAATAAACTT
This sequence comes from Armigeres subalbatus, assembly GCF_024139115.2. Lineage (NCBI taxonomy): Eukaryota > Metazoa > Arthropoda > Insecta > Diptera > Culicidae > Armigeres > Armigeres subalbatus. The sequence continues at coordinate 1,606,748 of NC_085140.1, forward strand.
CTGGGAATTTCGGGACAGTCCGCAATACAACACTTTTTTGTAAGTCTTGTCATTTTAGAGTTACATCGATTTAAAAAAAAATCTATGAAAAAAATAAGGCCCCCATCAAATGTTACTCTTGACAATTTTTGAAGAACTAAGTATGTAGAGTGGCTTGGAAATACCACCAAGTTTCATTCGATTCTGAGGTGGTGCTGCCAACCGCTGGTCGAGTTGGCGCGAAATTCGTCAGCTGCTGCGCAGATTTTTTTTTTCGCCAACAGACGCTTGTGTATACGCAATGTATAATAGAATGGCAATTGACTACACTCAACCAGCAGGAGCCAGTATTTCTCTCAATTATCCATAAAATTTCAAAACTTATTTAAAATATTCGTATTAGAATCTAACAAGCAGATTGTAAGAAAATTTGGCACATGATGGAATCAAAAGTTGATCCTCTAGTAATAATTACATTTTCAAGAATAATATGAAAATTTATCTATTAATTTTCAATTTGAAACCGTTGAGGTTCGAACAAGGAAAGATTTTTTTTTGTTAAGTATCTTGGCTGTGCATATAAAAGATATTTTAGTTACTAGATAAAGATTATCGCTTCGGTTCCCTTTGTTCTGCCGCCGAAACATGTGTGGTACTAAACTGTCAAATCGTATGTATTTTCCTTCATTGACATTTAGATCCCCTATCCTCGCCAGCAAAAGATGTTCCGGACAGCGACGACAGCGACAATCTTTATCTAGTAACTAAAATATCTTTTGTGCATATGCACAGCACATGTTTCGAAATGGACAAATTGATAGGGGTGATCGGGGCAATATGGGCCACCTAAGGAAACCGTTCCGAAAAGCGCCGAAAAGCTCAAAAAACATCGTTTAAATGTAGTTGACTTATACTAGAGAATGTTACCTTTCATATTACGTCGATGAATGACGAAAAATGCGTTTGGAAATTGTTGGAATGCTTATTTGAAAATGTATTGATTTCAATGTGTGTTCCAGGCTATACGGGGCAATATGAGCCACCATTTGGGACAGTATGGGCCACCCATCCAAAACGTTTATTTAGGCGACAAAAGTATCGTAATATGGAAGAATATGATATTCCTACAACAGTTGTGAGTATTCCATACCAAATAAAATTAAAAAACCGCACAACAGCGGACTGAACCGGTTTGTCACTCTTCACTGTTTGAACAGCCACATTTCAATTAGTCAATGGTCATTTTTTCTGTTTCAATCGCAGTAATGCGCTGTTGTAATTTTTCCGTAATGAATCTTACATATATGATAATATTCTTATATTTGACTACTGAAATTTGAAATCGTTAGCATTTTAAGGCCTGATATCTTGCTCTGTGCAGGTATGCCCATATTGCCCCATAGATACTGGTTTTGGAAAAAAAAAAGTTTTATGATAAATTCAGATTTGTATCAATACAAACATGTGTGCACAATATTCAATTTTAATATATCTTTTGATTGTGGTGTATTTTTGACCTGTATTTTAATCAGTTTTGTGTCAAAACCTTATTTATAAACTTCAAATCTTATAATAATTTTACCTATGCAGCGAAAATTTACATTTTCAAGTGTATTTTCATGTTTGAATTGAATTTTAATGCGGGTTTCACGTTGATGCATATGTGGAACATCCTCTTAAAGATCATATAACTTTTACATGATAAAACTTGTCAATAAGCTCAAAATGAGGGTGGCACATATTGCCCCGTATGTTCATATTGCCCCTACTGCCCCTATGAAATTTGCGAAAAAGAATCCACGTGTCTTGGAGGGACTCGAACCCTCTACCTCCTACTCTCTAGATAGGCGTGATAACCCCTACACAACAAGACCACTTAAAGGTCACGTTTGCCACGGAAAACGTTGTCACGGAAAGTAATATTCCTTTTCTGTATTATCAAATGTAATTTTTTGCCTTTGTACTCAAATCTAAAATGTTATATATATTTCACCAGCTAAGGAATTTACTATGAACTAACATCCGCTGGTGGCAATATTTACAAAACATGAATATCAACGTGAACATCTGGTGAGCTTAAAAACTTAGAATTGGGATTTTTTATATGCAGAACACCTTTTTCTGAGCCGCAACATATTTTTTTTTTACACTCAAAGACCCTAAATTTTATATTGTAAATCAATTTTAAAAGTTTTTGAAAATTTGACTTCTTGGCACTTAGATCACAGGTTGACAGCTCGGCCCATAGTAAAATTAAGTTAGGGGTGTTCAATACGCGAAATAATTAGGTTTTAAGAACTTGATTTAAAATAGTTTCCGTGCACCAGAATTCATGAAATTTTGAATTTAGGCTCAGTTTCTATAATAGTTTCAAGATATGTAATAATATCAATACCCCTAAAACCCAATTCTCTAAAATGTGCATCGGCCCGCAGCGGATGTCCGACCGAAAAAAAGAAGAATCGTGAAAAAAAAACAGACGTTCGTGGTTTACTCCATACGCTAGGGGAAAAGTCCAAAAAGAAAAATATTAGAACGTGGTCGATTTAATTTTCGTTGAGTGATCTTCATGTTGCATTGTGGATATTTTTGCGGGGGAAGAAAATTGCTTCAGACTATCATCTCGCGGGAAGCTGCAAAGTGTATGCATCATAGGCCGTTATCGTTTAATGCGGTATAAAGACTATCCGGTCCGATGACCGGTTTATACATTTCCGCTTCCTACCTTAGGGGCAAGCCAGAGTAAATGCGACGTGCGATACGATGCGACGCGACAGTGCAATTTGACAGCCAACTCGTAGCCCTTGGACATAGTCCCTGCTAGCTACCACACCGTTTATGAAGTCAAATACCAGGATTAGCAGTTGAAATACCTCAAACCAAAATCCCAACCCGGACCATCCTGAAATTACACATTATAACATTGCGTCACGCGACTTAAGCTACCACTTTCCCCTTCCTAACTGTTGCTACAAATGATATGTCATGGGTACCTGGTTGGCTCCAGTGTCGATACACCGATGCCTGGCGTATTATAGAGCTCTATAATCGCCGGTCTTGGGCGATATTCCTCCAGTTTCCTCAAACGTTAAGGGTTCCCAGATCCGATTCCAACGCGTACAGCCAGCGTGTTCGTGGCCTTCCACGAATTACCCGGCCTCTATCCGGTTCTCTGTTGAATATTGTTTTCGTTATTCTTACTTCAGACATTCGCACTATGTGACCAGCCCTCTGAAGTCTGCCTTATTTTATACGATTTACAATTTTTTCTTCTATATGTGATAAACAGGCTGCTCCAGGCTGCCTATTTTAAAGAGCCACTAGTATGATCAGAGTTTCGTTTCCGTCTGCTTGTTGCGGGACTTAAGCTGGTTACATAATCCGTAAAAAGCCATGTTCGCAGCAGCAGCACGTTTTTTTCAATTCACACAAAGCACAAGAGCATATGCGACCCGGCGATGAGAGTGCAGTTCCTTTGCATGCCAGATCTCCTAATCACGCTCGAGTGCAATGTTGAACAATAATTTCGAAAATGTATCAGGCTGCTTCAATCCATCTAAGATCACAAACGAGCTTGATAATTCGTCTGCAATCCAAATATTTGATTTCAAACCATCAAGCGTTGCACGTATCAGCCTAATCAGATTCGCCGACAAACCATGCTCAGACATTAACCACAGCTCATTTCTTTTCCCTGAATCGTACGATGCTTTGAAATCAATGAACAGACAGTGAGTCTGCAAGTTGTACTCCCGGAATGTATCACGAAAACCTGCTGACGAAGGACTCATCAAGCGGTATCAGTCTGTTTAACAGAATAAGCGACAGAATTTTGCAAGCCGAGTTCAGAATTGTGATCTCTCTATAATTGACACACTTTAGTCTGTGTTTTTTTTTTTTTGATAGATTAGGCATATGATGTTATCCAACCAGCCGATAGGCAGTACTTGATCCTCACATATTTTGACTTTCTCGTATGGCTCGTAAGGCTATATGATCACTCCGAAACCGAACATTTGATAGAAGGCTTAAAGACCCATAGTGTTATGTATCAATCGACTCAGCATGACGAACTGTCTGTTATGTGTGTATGCATGTCTATGTGCGTGTGTATGTGCACTTAATTTTGTTAAGTTAAGTTTGTTTGTTAAGAAGTTATGACCAAACACTTTTTTATGGGCAAAACACGCTAAAAACGCTCACTCATATTTTTAGTATGTTTTTTGGCACGACAAAGGTACCAACACCGCTATGTGAATTGATCAGTTTTTTTAATGTGGTTTTTCAATGATTGATGATAATAATCTGAGACGAGACCTGCAAAGACGGCTTCTTTTTCCTTGTTTTGACACTTGTTCTTCTTTTCATCACAGTTGATCATCGATTCTCAACTGTTGCCTTGAGTGTATCACCTAAATCCCGGGTAGAATCTTCTGAGCACAATAAAAGTGTTTGTGATTTACAGATTTGTAAACTTATTTTTATAAAGATTTTCCTATCGGAAATAAAACACGTATTGATAACAGTTCAATATTAAGCTGTCCGGCTATTCTAGAATACTTTTTAAAGTGAAAAAGTACTCGTAAAACAAAATCATTCGGAATACTTTTGATGGATACCAATACTTTCACACAAAAAGCTTCGGGTTGCATCTAACAATTCGTGACAGCGCTTGCTGGTTGCAGATGAAGTTACATTTTTTCCTCTTTGCAAGTCCCGTCCCAGATAATAATGATACAGCTTGTTAATATCATACTGAGTCTCGGCTCCGTTAAGTGTTTTACACTCCTGAGCATGTTAAATAAACGCAACAGACAAAAAAAGTTCGGTTTTGGAGTGATCCTGGTGATAACTTTTACGTATACTTATTATAAGAGAAGAAAAATGTAAGCGTTTATAGAAGTATTGTAAAAAATCTCGCAAAGCTTCAAGCATTATTTCACTGGAGTCGGTTTTTACGCAGGGGATATGTACTGTATCTTTGTATGATTTTTAATTATGTCTTGCAAGCGCAATTCATACACAAGCCCCCTTAAGCCGACATCCTATATCGAACTTACCATCTTCGGATTGAAAATCGTATGCTTTTGCTCGCAAAGCTATCAAATAGAAGAAAAAGAGAGAAAATGTTGTCTATTTATAAACAAAAATAGCTGTATGTCAATTTAATTTTTAATGCTTTTCGGCAGTTATCGATATCTAAGGACCATTTCGTCAACAATATTTTAAATATACTGAAATGGGATGCAGAACGTAACTTGAAACTGCTACGAAAACCCGTTGATAAGGACAAATGGGCAACGGAACCTGCTGTAGTAAATGCGTTTTATAATCCAAATAAAAATGACATTGGTAAGAGTAAATTTGTTTCAAAATGTTTAACAAATTAACGTAAAATTTGTGCATTACAGTTTTTCCAGCGGGAATTCTACAGCCCCTATTTTACAGCCAACATTTTCCGAAATCTCTGAATTATGGTGGAATTGGCGTTGTAATAGGACATGAAATCACTCATGGATTTGATGATAAAGGTCGTCAATTTGATAAAGATGGCAATATGATGCAATGGTGGAACAACGCGACTATTAAAGCTTTCAGAGAAAGAGCTCAATGTATAATTGATCAGTATTCGCGGTATAAAATCAACGAAGTAAACCTATACATGAATGGGAGAATGACACAAGGTGAAAATATTGCTGACAATGGAGGACTAAAGCAATCTTTCAGGGTAAGTTATATTTATATTGTGGTGGGGCACCAAAAATAGCCTTTATGTCCGAATGTTCACCACCTCGCAATTTCAAGGATACACTCCGAAGGATACGTTTTGTGTGAGGAACTGGAAATGTAATCCGACGTTAACATACTCGCAACATGCTTGAGTAATGAACCCCGCACAATGGATACTTTTACGTACGTTGACAGTTTCATTTTCATCTTTAGCTTCATTTGTATGGAGGAGAAGGAGGGATTTTGAGCCATCATAGAAACATATCTTCTTTTCCAAAACATCCACAGATTTGGTTCCATTTGCTTGATCAATTCTCGAGTTATGAAGTGTTTCATTTGTATGGGAGCCCACCTTCCCAAAGAGGAAAGGGGTGGGGTCGAACCATCTTAAGAACCTTCCCCGGCCCCAAAAATCTCTGCATACAAATTTTCACACGGATCGGTTCTGTAGTTTCCGAGTCTATAAGGGTCAGAGACAGATAGAAATTCATTTTTAAGTATATACAAGAAGAAGAAGAAGAAGACGATAATAAATTATATTATATGTTTCTGAAGTGAACAAATCATATGGCTTGTGTACAAGCCCGCTCCACCGCTCGACGAAAACTACGTAAAACACTATAGAGCCATATTTAGCATCTTATCCAATTTTTAGCGAACGGTAATCCCGGGTAGAGGTGAACAAATAACATAATAATAACAAATTTTGCTGTGATATTTGGTTTTGTTATTCTTATGTTATTTATAAATGCCAAAATCCCGTATGAAGGGGGAGGGAAGAATATCAGTGTGGAAGCTGATATATCTCCACTGGCAAAAGGAAGGTGGTTTGATTTGCTTATATGCCATCGCGTGCGGAAGGATTTTCTATCGACGAGTACTGTCAATTACGACATCAAATATTAGAATTTTAAGAAACGTCTCTTCACCGTGGAAACTTGATGTGGCTGAAAAAAAAACAGGTACAAACCTCGCTGTTGAATTAAGATCAAGGAAACGGCAGCTCTTGGTTCTTCAAGTTTGTACCTAAGCAATAAGATAATTAGTTACTGTAGGTATATAAGGCAATTAGATTAGGTACCTAGCGTTGTATAAATAGCATAAACTGCGTTTGTTTTCTTCAAGTTGAGTCAACTACCAGACATTGAAGACGACCTTACAGTTGAGATTGAAATACGTATATGTATATTGTATAATTATTACGAGGTGGTAGAATTAAATGGAATTGTGCTAAAGTCGTCTTATGACAGTGATAAAATAAATACATATTAGCCTTTCTCATATATTAAGTATACGTAAAGGCTATATGATCACTCCAAAAACAAACTTTTTATAGTAGTCCATAGTGTTATATACCGATCGACTTAGTTCGACGAATTGAGAGTATGTCTGACCACTTGAACTTTTTAGTGGAATGTCTTCACTTGTCATAAGACGAGTTTGTACAATCCCATTGAATTCCACCACTTAATTGTATCTTGACAGATACGTATTTCGACCTCAACAGTAAGGCCGTCTTCAGTGTCTCGTACTTGACTCGACTCGACTGTTGAGGTCGAAATACGTTTATGTCAAGATACAATTAAGTGGTGAAATTCAATGGGATTGTACAAACTCGTCTTATGACTAGCACCGTACGATATTACTTCATGGGGGAAGCTGGTTGTGCATCTCGCATGGCTCCGTACTTTGCCCTTTTGTTCTGGTCACGTCTTATCTATGTATTGCCAAACTTTCCACCACTCCTACTTCGTTGACCTTACTATTATTCGTTATCCGATCGTTGATCTTCTCTCCATTTCCGTTGCAGAGCCGACATAATCTGTGTCATTGATTTCTGAACGGCGTTCCACACATTTGTCTGTTGGCTGGATTTGTGTCAGGACAATTAGAGGCGAACGTTTGAATGTGTTTATGCGTGTGTCTGTTTGTATGTGTTTATGTGTGTGTGTCTACCCTAGTAACACAGTTCAGATCGATTTGGTTGCAGCAACTCCAATGTGACTGGATTTGGTCGCATATCAGTCACAGTGACTGATATGTGACAAGTGTGCTACTAGGGTATGTTATTTATTTATTTATTCAGACTAAGGCCGAAGTGGTCTGTGCGGTTCCATTCGGCTCGGTTTATGGCTACACGTCGCCAACCACGCAGTCTACGGAGGGTCCGCAAGTCATCTTCCACCTGATCGATCCACCTTGCCCGGTGCGCACCTCGCCTTCGGATTGTTGTTGAGAACCATTTTCATCGGGTTACCGTCCGACATTCTGGCTACGTGCCCGGCCCACCACAGTCGTCCGATTTTCGCGGTTTGAACGATGGATGGTTCTCCCAGCAGCTCATGCAACTCGTGGTTCATTCGGTTCATTCCACGTACCGTTCGCCATCTGCACCCCACCACAGCACTTTCTTTTCGAAAACTCCAAGTGCGCGTTGGTCCTCCACGAGCATCGTCCAGGTCTCAGGTCCGTAGAGGACTACCGGTCTAATGAGCATTTTGTAGATTGTCAGTTTGGTACGGCGGCGAACTTTATTCGATCGGAACGTCTTGCGGAGTCCAAAGTACGTACGATTTCCTGCCATGATGCGTCTTCGAACTTCTCTGCTGGTATCATTCTCGGCAGTCATCAGTGAGCCCAAGTACACACATTCTTCTACCACCTCGATTTCGTCACAACCGATGCAAACTCGCGGTGGGTGTCTCACATTGTCTTCTCTTGAACCTCTTCCTATCATGTACTTCGTCTTCGACGTATTGATGACTAGTGCGATCCGCTTGGCTTCCCTCTTCAGTCTGATGTAGGCTTCTTCCATATTCTTAAAGTTACATGCCGTAATATCTATGTCGTCGGCGAAGCCAAATAGCTGGACGGACTTATTGAAAATTGTACCACTCGTGTTAATCCCTGCTCTCCGTATTACCCCTTTCAAGGCGATGTTGAATAGCAGCCACGAGAGACCATCACCTTGCCGTAACCCTCTGCGGGTTTCAAAGGGACTCGAGAATGCCCCTGAAACTGGGGGGGGGGGAGGTTGTGCTCATGCACTTCTTCTAAAATTCCGGCTCCTAGCTTCCTCACTCGAATCCTCCTGACTTTCCCCGGCGTCGAGGGAGGTCCACCAGTTCCTTTGAAGGGAACTGCCGCACTGATGGTGCGCCGACTTCGTCTTAGGGTTGCAGAGGTGGTCCGACAGTTCCGGTGGTGGATGACGTCCGCACTGGCGGTGCCCTACATTTTTTTTTAAAGCTTTATTATAGTGATTTTTAAGAATTATAGAGTTCATCACTGCGGTGCCCTACATATTCGAAGCACTTCCTTCTTTTTTTCTTCAGCTGGTTGGCGGTGCGAGTGCCGACGTCGGTCGGACGATTCCGGTTTGCAGAAGAGTTCCAGTTCGCTGGCGCCCCGACTATCCAAGACAAAACACTGCTCACTATGCTGGATTTCCCTCCAAATTGACGAATATTTGCTGATCCCTTCTCCATCGACGCTGCAGCTCTGACAGTATTTGTGTCACGACTCTGTTTACCGCATTCCACGTACCTTCATCGCGTCACATTCGCTCTGCGATGTTGTCCGCCCTTATGGCAGGCATTCTTCTACGTGCCTACTATAACATACAGAGGTAACATGCAACTTACCTTTACTTCTGTCAGGGGCTGCCTACTCTGCTATTCGAGGGTTGGTCGCTAGGATGGCCCGCACTGTCGCTCTTCTCGCGACGTGGTCGACGCCGTCGTTATGGGTCGCCGGTGTAAGGGCGTTAGGACGCGGCGTCTGGACTCTCACCGCTATTTGTCGAGGTATACAAAGTCTGATATACACTAACGCGAGATATGATATGGAGGGGGGGACACTTTTCGGACTTCCGCTTAGAACGTCGGATAGGCGTCGGTCTAAATATCGGAATGTCGCAAATGGAGACTCGTCACGGATACCAGGGCTTTACAAGTTGCCTCCTGGACACTATCGAGTGGTTAACCTCACTACGATTCACAATCGCACATCGCGCACCGCGTGCCCAAGATTTAACCTTTTCACCCGCGATTTCGGTTCACACTCTACACCGGGGAGGTCTGTCCTCTGATCGCCGGCATTTAATCTTCGCCAGAAAAATTAGAACCACTTGGTGCCACAAAGTATAGCTCTAGCACCACACACAAAAGCCTAAGCGGCAAATCTGGCTTTCTCGTGACTGTCTCGTTCACCGGCTCGAGATTAACAACCACGGACAAACGAGTCGAAGCTCCAACCAAGCCCCAAAGTTCCCATATCCTCTTTCGCTCTCCGTTTGTAGACGAGGTTTTCGTTCGATCAAGCGTACCAACGGATATTCAGTCATGGTAGCTATACTACCAGCGGACATGGTAGCGGACGGTGTGCAAAAGGGCGGATGAAAAAGTATTAATTTTTTTACAAACTAATTGTCTACCTCCTATCATTCAAGCAAATACAATTCTATTATAATTTAATTGTAATGGGACATGGGCATGGTTTAATGTTACACTACGCAAACCTCGGGCAGTCGAATACCACATTCTCTGAAGTCTCCTCTAAATTGATACACGCCGATGACGCAGGGCCACACGGTGCAAACACTGGCGGAGCCAGCTATTGTTTTTTGGTGGAGCACCACTAAGCGTAAGAACAATAGCCTTTGAGAATAACGGTGTGATTGCATCGCGTGGTGCCCCACCTCTGTCTCCGCCAGTGGGTGCAAATATTGGCGGAAACAACCGTGTCCGAACAGGAACTGTGTAAAATAAAAGTTCACCTCACCATGCTCTCTGTTCACCCACGTTGGCACATTGGGGATGAGTCGATGGGCCCACCTTCCATTATCCTCATTGTCCCACTCCTGCTGCCACATCACCATAGAGTTTAGTCTCACCGCCTTCCTCACATTTCTGGTATCCCTCCGTTGGTAGAACTCGATATGCTCTGCTAGAGTTATGTAGATTGGAATCATCCCTGCGATGACGCAAACTGCCTCCGATGAAATGGTTCGGTACGCACTCGCGAGTCGAATGGCCATTAGAGGAAACACGTTATTCAGCTCCCTCCGGTTACGTTTCGTCTTGAGCGCAGCTTCCCAGGCTGGAACTCCGTGCCTTAGTATCGAGGATGATTCTGCTAGAAGAACTGCTAAAAGACTGCCTTTTAGACCGCCGACGTTCTTCATGATCCTTCCTAACGCACTGATCATTTTGGCTGCCTTTTCACAGGAATAGTCCACGTGGGTGTTGAAGTTCAACCGGTCATTAATCATCACATCTACATGTCTCAAAGTCCGCACCGACAGGATGTCATACCCTCCGATGGTAATCTGGATCCGGTGGATTACTTTGCAGTTGCTGACCAGCATCACTTCCGTTTTGAGGTGAGCCAGTGCAGCTTGACTCCATTCATCCATTTCTACTGTGTCGGTCGCTTACGCCACCAGCATTTCCTCCAGCGACGACATCATCCGCGTATCCGTAAATCTTTACACCTTTTGGCAACTTCAGCGTCAGCACAGCAGTCAGCAGTTGTTCATCACATTCCATAACGTTGGGCCTAGTATGAATCCTTATGAGCCGCCCGCCGTAACCCTGATCGACTTCTGGCCCGAGTTCGTTTCGTAAACCAGAATCCGGTTCAGGAAGTAGCTCCTAAGGATCTTACACAGGAAGTCGGGGATTCGCATTCCATGCAGCGCTGCGGTGATGGCCTCCCAGCTGGCACCAACGAGTTTTTGACGTCAATCGGCACTACCGCGCAGAACCGATTGCCACTCCGCTTCTTCTTGGACGCGCTCTCTGTATCTTCAACGACTGTCCTAATTGAATCCACAGTCGATCTGTTTTTACGGAACCCGAACTGTTTTTCCGATAAGCCAGTCTCACCCTCCGTGAACTGTGTATGCTGGGTCATTAGGCCGAATGGCCATTAGGCAGAATGGCCATTGGGCCGAATAAGAACTAGGGAGTGAGAATTGAGTTGTGCGAAGTGATGAAGTAGGAAGAAGGGAGAAGGTAAAAGGTAAAAGGAAGATAGAAGAAGAAAGATGGAAGAAGAAAGAAAGAATAAGCAAGAAGGAAGACAGGAGAAAGAAAGAAGAGAGAAGAAGGGAGAAGAAAGAAAAAGAGAGGTGAAAAAAGGTGGAAAGAGGGAAGAAGAAAAAAAGCAAGAAGGAAAAAGGAAGATTGAAGAAGGAAGTAGAAAGAAGGATGAAGGAAGAAGGAAGAAGGAAGAAGGAGGAAGGAGGAAGGAGGAAGGAAGAAGGAAGAAGGAAGATGAAAGAAGGAAGAAGCAAGAAGGAAGAAGGGAAGAAGAAGGAAGGAAGAATGAAGAAGGAAGAAGGAAGAAGGAGGACGGACAAGGAAGAAGGTAGAAGGAAGATGGAGGAATGAAGAAGGAAGAAGGAAGAAGGAAGAAGGAAGAAGGAAGAAGGAAGAAGGAAGACGGAAAAAGAAAGAAGGAAGAAAGTAGAAGGAAGAAGGAAAAAGGAAGAAGGAGGAATGAAGAAGGAAGAAGGAAGAAGGAAGAAGAAAGAAGGAAGATTGAAGAAGAAAAAAGGAAGAAGGAAGACGGATAAAGGAAGAAGGAAGAAGGAAGAAGGTAGAAGGAAGAAGGAGGAATGAAGAAGGAAGAAGGAAGGAGGAAGAAGAAAGAAAGAAGAAGGAAGAAAGAAGAAGGAAGAAGGAGAAAAGAAAGAAGAAAGAAGTTAAAAGAGAGAAAAAAGCGAAGAAAGAAGGAAGAAGAAGAAGGAAAAAATAATTGAGAAGGAAGAAGAGAAAAGGAAGAAGGATGAAAAAAGAAGCAAAACGAAAGAAGAATGAAAAAAAGACGGAGAGAAGGAAGAAAGAAGAAAGAAGAAGGAAACAAGAAGAAGAAAGTAGAAAGAAGAAGCATTGGGAAAAGAAGAAAAAACAAGAAGAAAGGAGGAAGAAGAAAGAAGGAAGAGGAAGAAGGAAGAACCAAGAACGAAGAAGAATGAAGAAAGAAAGAAGGAAAGAAGGAAGAGGAAAGCAGAAAGAAGAAGAAAGAAGGGAGAAGAACTAAGTAGCATAGAAGAAGGAAATAGGAAGGTGCAAGAAGGAAGAGCGAAAAAGAAAAAAGAAAGAAGAAGGAAAAAGAAGACATCACTTCTCGTTTTTCCATTTTTACTTCTTTTTGTTTATTCGGCCTAATGACCGTTCGGCCTAATGACCTTTGGCCTAATGACCTTTGGCCTAATGACCTTCGGCCAAATGGCCTGACACCCCAGCATACATATGGGCCTATACGCTGCTTCAGATTTTACCTCAATTTGTTCCTAACCGAACCAATTGGTTCACTCTTGGTTCACATCGAGTTCCAAGCACCTTAACGGAACTTCAAAGTTCACCTTTGCGCTCCCACCATACAAAAAAATATTTAAAATGCGAGCTGGGGCCCTCCTTAGCCGCGCGACTACAAAGCAAGACCATGCTGAGGGTGGTTGGGTTCGATTCCCAGTGCCGGTCTAGGCAATTTTCGGATTGGAAACTGTCTCGACTTCACTGGGCATAAAAGTTTCATTGTGTTAGCCTCATGATATACGAATGCAAAAATGGTAACTTGGCTTAGAAACCTCGCAGTTAATAACTGTGGAAGTGCTTAATGAACACTAAGCTGCGAGGCGGCTCTGTCCCAGTGTAGGGATGTAATGCCAATAAGAAGAAGAAGAAGAAGCCTAGTCACCGTAGTAAACATGAATTTGACAGTTTTATAGAGTTTGCTGCCGTTTAATCATCTTTCTCTTTTAAGCGCATAGCGAGGATAGGATTTGTTTTCATCGGGAAACGTTTCCGATGAAAACAAACCCTATCCTTCGTATGCGCTTGAAAGAGAAAGGTAATTAAACGTCAGCAACCCTTATAGTATAAAGCACATCGGCTGCATACCTTAACCTTAGAAGCAAAAGATATTTTAGTTACTAGATAAAAATTGTCGCTTCGGTTCCCTTTGTTCTGCTGTCCGGAACATGTTGGGTACCAAGCTGTCAAATCGTATAGATTTTCCTTCTTTGACATTTAGCTCCCCTATCCTCGTCAGCAAAAGATGTTCCGGACAGCGACGACAGCGACAATCTTTATCTAATAACTAAAATATCTTTTTTAGAAGCGAATGTGGAAAAGCTTACCGAAAGCTCACATCTGCTTGACATTGGTTTATTTACTTTTTGCATGGCGCACAACTCGGCGCATGAGGCCCGGAACGTAACTGGTGAGACAGTATGCTAATTTTAGAAAAGAATCGCAATATTTGATAGGGAGCGTTTTGTGATCGTAGCTGATGTTTGTGGTGGAGGATTATTCCTTTGGGCTTCTGGTACTAGTTTTGGAGCACTGTCCATGGCAAATAAGGCCTTGGGAATGGCACCGGTGCTTCTGATCGATATAGGGTGGCTGGTCGGTGTGGGGGTCAGATCCACATCGCTTGCAGAACCGGATTCATTCGAGTCAGCACATATACCTTCTAGGGGACCGATGTTTGGGATGTTCTCGGTTGTGATTTTCCGAATCGTTTTAGGGATCAACAGATCGTGTACTGGAGTGGGAGTGAAGTAGTTGGCGGGCATAACCGAGCGGAGAAAATTATTCAATTGGGCGATGAGCAAATTAATTTGCTCCGTTTGTTTTGCAACTATTGCTTTGAGTTCATCAATCAAGCTGGCTTTGTCCGGCACGGTAGATTGACTATTCGTAGAGAGCATCGCACGGAGATCAGCAATCTCGGCGTCCTTTTGCTTAGTCACATGGTTGAGATTTTCTAGGGTATTGTTTCGTTCGGAATTTCTGGAAGAAACGACATTGGCGAAAGCGTGGTTGCTGTTACGGGCTTCGTATGCCCTCCTGGCTGCGGGAACCTTGATCGACCTTAATTCTTTGGATCTCGTTTTCCATTCGATAAACGGGGCAGCTTCGTTCTGATATCGAGTGTTCGCCGGACCGGCAACGGGAGCAGAATTTTTCGGCTAGACAGCTGCGTTCCTCAGCAATTTGGTGCGAGCCGGAGCATTTACCTCAGGTGGTTTCTTTTGCTTTGCAGCGTTTAACTGTATGGTTGAACGCCCAGCAATTGAAGCACTGCATGGGCAACGGGTAGTACGATCTAGTCCGACATCGGATGTAACCGAAGTCGATGAAATTCGGCATCGTTGTTCCTCTGCAGGTGATGATAATTGTTGGCGTATTTACTCTTGATTCTCCGTTCTTCTGTGTTATTCGTCTAACCTCTTTTACTCCCTGCTCGTTTAGCTCATCCAGCAACTCTGCATCAGTCATGAAGACAACGTCCCTGCAGCTTACGACGCATCGAGTGGTGTTTAAGCTTGGATGCTCAATAACCTTCTCAGGAGTCCCATCGATTAACGACGTCATCGAAAGTAACGCCTTAACTTGCCGCATGTTGCGAACCTTCAGAGCATAAGACGTCCCTTAGGCTTCAGAAAGCGCGAATATTGACGTGGACCTGCTGCTGCAATGATTTTCGGATAGTGAAAAGAGTCTTGGGTAGCGAGCCCACTTACCGCTACTATCCGGAGAATGTGTAACGAGTCGTGCATATTGTCCCCATTCATATACGGAGGGAGTGTCGGACCGGTGTGGCTGCCATCAATTAACCGCGATCCACCAAGGGGAATCGTCCTCATTCATTGCTGCCGGGGTGGCAGTTGTTGCGATACGCTCAGAGCACCGAGAGAGCGGTTACTCGCACTCTATGATTCCAAACCGAAAAACAAAACTAACCGAGGTCACCGAAACTTCCTCTTCACACGAGTTCTCTCCGTATTTCTACCCTCTCTTAAGAGAGCCGATTGTAGAATCGGTTTCTTTGTCCAGTCCGTTTTATGCGAATCTTCCGCTCAGCCACACTTATGCTTTATGGTAAGCCAGTCAGCATGACCGGATACTTTTCGTCCGTCTTATTTTTGTCCGCTCTGAGAAATCTTCACCTATGCACTACAAACACGAGTGCTCTACCGGGCAATCGCCCCACCGATAGAGGTAGGTATGCAATGAGTACCCCACACTAGAGTTCTTCGAGACTCTCCCACTTCAGGCCAAATTAGGTCATCTGGCGGTCAGCGACCTGACGCCAAACGCACTTGGCTTCGTTTTTTACAAGGGCTCAATGTCCACGGGGGTGCACTTCACTTTTATTTCTCTGTCTTAAGGGTAGAAATAACAGGCCGGCTTGGCCGGGGAACCGGTCTTCCGGTTGAGATAGCACCAACTAATCTTCGCAGAGATGTAAAGCGATACGATTAAGGACGCCACTAGTTAACATAACAAACAGACAAACAGTGAACATATAAAAATGCTTGCGAACCGAGAAGAACTGCGAAAAAATCGTCCGTTCAGTCGAACTGCAGATGAGTATGACGTCAAATCAGAGACTAGCCCACAGGCAAGCTGGCGGCCATTATCGCTCACGGAAAACTGGATATAGCATCATGGGTCTCCGAGCTTTCTATAAAAAGTTCGGTTCTGAAGTGAAATGGTAGCCTTGTTGTATGGTAGCTTTGTTGTACGAAAAATGCAAAAATGGCAGGGATTAGCTGTTTTGAACACACCCGAAAAGGGGGCTATTATAGATAGAATGTGGAAGCTGGAATATCTCCAATGCTTTTCGATAATTTGTATTTTTATTTTTTCATATTTTAGAATAATGTTAGCGAGCTGCTATTATCGAACATCGAAAGTTGGTGTACGTATGACACTCTAATGAAAATATTATATAATCCAGGCTTATCGAAAATGGGTTAACCATCATGGACCAGAGCTGGATCTTCCTGGTATGAACATGACTCATGATCAACTGTTCTTTTTAAACTACGCCCAAATATGGTGTGGATCCATGCGACCTGAAGATGCTTTGACGAAAATCCGATCATCCGTACATTCCCCGGGCATCATAAGAGTTATTGGACCGCTATCGAACTCAAAGGATTTTGCAGCAGCTTACAACTGTCCTTCTGGTTCTCCTATGAATCCTTTACATAAATGTAGTGTTTGGTGAATCGTTCTAGGAATCAAGTATGTTATCAAAATGCGTAACAAGCAAAAACCAACTGGAACTGTACTTTTAAAAATGTAAGACTTTAGATTCTACAAGAAAACATGATTCTAAAAAAAATAATTAATTTTTCATTGTCAAACATTGTTTTATCAATTCCGTTGAATGTTAGCGATTTTCTCTTGAACTCATTCCCTTATCTGATAGAAAGAATCTTACACCCTCAGAGGGAATGCTGGCTTTAGCAGGAATGCCTTCCAACGTGTTTTTTTTTGAAAATCATGTATTCTCCAAATCGCAAAGTCCCAAAATGTTTGAATACAGTGCATTATGGAAATCATCCCATTGCTATACGGGAGATCTGAAAGACAAGTTAATACTATTCCATTTATTTCCACTATACATAGAGTTACTGTTCTGGACTTCATCCCTTGTTCATCCCATCAAAAACAAACCAATGAAAAAGTAGGTATTTCGATTTGTTTCTTTTTTTAATTTTTTTTTTCTCAGCGACAAGATTGGTGCTGTATTTCTTTGTTTCACTATGAGATGAATGTATGTTGATTGAAATGGAAATGGGAACAGTTCCCTACTCTACTCCAGGATATGCAGAATTCGCTCTCAACTTATAAGACTTTAAAAGATAGAAGTGAATCTCTCATGGTAATAACAATCGACCAACGATAGGGCCCATATATCCAAAACTAAAGAAAATGATTCATTTTTCTAAATAATCATATGAGTTCTCTAATCATAAGTAAGAGTGAAAGTTCTAAAGAGAGGACACAAAAACTCATCCTTCATTGTATTCCTTTAAACGATCCCCTAATAAAAAAAAACGCAATGGAATCACAATAGAAGTTATCACATCAGTACGAATAAATCTGGACCAACATTTGAAAAGGGCGTAACAGCCAAAATTTATTCCTTCTGATTATTCGTGTACATATATAGCTATACATGGAGACTAAGAATCAAAAGGAATAAATTTTGGCTGTTACGCCCTTTTCAAATGTTGGTCTAGAAATGAAGCTAAATACAGCAAACTATATTGTGGTTCATAACACAAAAAGGAGCTTGTTATGAATGTATACAATAAAAAAATCGCGTTTTTCACGAACAAGGCTTTTTAATTACAATTGATTTTATTATAATTCAATTGCCAACATTTTACTGGTAATAGAATCGAACTTAATTGGTATCATATAAGAATAGTAGAGTCTATTGTTCACCGATAGAATTAATTGTATTTTAATGATATTTATTTTTCTTTAACAACGTGATTTTTTATTGTAAATAAGTTCATTACCTCAGTGATGATATTTTATTGCTATTCTATTGTAACTTTCACCGGTTAAAATTTTTACCATAGCGGAAAAGTAAAGCCCCCTACGCAATGCAGCGGAACGGCGACGGAAACGGCAAGATTTGACAGTTAGCCCATATATTTTATGTCAAATTTGCCGTTTCCGTTCCGCTGGTATTGCGTTTGGGCCTTAAAAGATGAAGAAGTGTGTTGCAAGTGAGTTCTGATGATGTTCAACACGTGTAATTTGAGGGTACTTATAATGTATAACCGGGAGCCATCCTAATATTGTGCGCCGTTTTACCTTCCTCGTTTACTAAGTAAATGTAAAGGCTGTTTAATAACTCCAAAAGCGAACTTTTGATATCAGTTGACGAATTGAGGTGTGTGTGTGTGTTTTTTTTCTTCCTGAACAATGGAGGGGGAATCTGCTCAACAGACATCCTGGGTTGACCAGTAAGTGCGGGGTTAGGGATCACCGAGGGAGGCAGGACTACATTCCCGACCCGCTATACCGTTTCCATTTCCGCCAAGCCCATAGTCCCTTCGGTACAACCAGAAAGTAATGCTTCAAAGGGGGCCAGTGTACAACGCACCCTCAAAGTTAGCTGCGTGTCCTTGCAGCACCGAACATCGTAACTCGCTTTTTTAGAAGAACACCATGGTATCGTGCCAGCGCGTTGCCGGCTTTCCAGGTGGCCTTACCACGCCCAATGTCCTCGGAAGGTGGAAAGGGTCGACTTCGCGCCTGCTTCCCTCTGCACGACTGGTATCAAGAATGATGATGCCGCGTGCACCCCAAATTGATCTTTCTGCGATAGGGCCTATTCGCCAGCACACAGAGGGACTTGCCGACGCGGTGCCTACGCCTGCCCCAGCCTTGACGAGGACCCCTTTCCGTCCTCGGGCTCGGAACCCGCCCGGTTGACCAACGCCACGAAAGCGACGATACCATGTTGTTCTTCGCGCGGCCACTTGTTCGATAAAAGGATCGAGTTCGACCACAGAGCATGACCACCGGTATGGCCCATGAAGCCGACTCCGATCCCTTGGACCACCTCTTATTTGCGCCTCAACTAGCCATCCTTGAGTCCACGCGCCACCTTCTGTGTAGCTCCGAGACGATTTGGGCGATAGCCGATAAAACGGCGTTCCAGCCAACTTCATCTTTACACATCCTCCGAACTAGGTTGTCCGGGGTAGTGTCCAGACCACATGTGGCAAGCATGTGGTCACGCATTGCGCGAAAACGTGAGCACGCGAACAACACGTGTTCCGCCATTTCCTCTAAACCTGCGCACACCAAACACTCGGGCGAGACCGAGTAAGCCAGCTGCGTTACCTGCACTGTGATTTTGCAGCACGCTTAAACGCCGGGCACATCGAACCCCCCATGGGGTGCTTGCTGTTCACAGCTTTGCTGGAACAAATCAAACAATTGGGAGGGTTCGTGCAGCATTGTGCCTTATGTCCCTCCAATCCGCAGCGTCGGCAGAGATTGCTTCTGTCAGGGCCTTTGCAGTCCCATTGCTTGTGCCCCGGTTCCAGGCACTTGAAGCAAACTTCGGGTTGCTCGTATATGCCCACAGGGCATACCGACCATCCCACCTTGACGCTCCCTAACTTGACTACCTTGACTACCTACCGCTGCAGATAGCCGAACCAATGCTACCTGCGTCCCTGCCGGACCTTTCCGTAGCCGAACGGCTGCGGTGGGCGTCTCCACTTCACACTGTCGCCGCAGTGCCGTGACGAGCTCTTCGACTTCGGTGATCTCGTCCAGGTCTTTAACCCTTAGATTCATCTCCGTAGTGAGTGCCCTCACCTTGACCGTCTAGCCTAGAACTTCCTCCGCCAACTTCTTGTAGGCGGCGCCCTTTTGCGAGACTCCCCGCTTCAGCTCGATGATCATCTCGCCCATCCGGGTACGTCTTATTCGACGTACGTCGGCGCCGAGTTCACCGAGCTTGACGTCACTCCTCATCGCCTTCAAGACGGACGAGTACTTAGCCTCGTCCGTTTTGATGACTAGGGCATCGCCCCTGGAGTGATTGGCGCCTACCCTAGACTTCTTGCTACCCTCATACCCTACCCTTACTACCCTTGTTCGGGGTAGTGGCCCTCCGCGTTTTGGAGCGACCCCCAGGGAGCTCAACCCCTGGAGACTGTCTCCCCCGTTTTTGTGACCCCCGACGTGCCCGCAAATACTTGAGCCTCAGTCTGGGTAGACTTTGGCACCACCGTCTTCGATTCGACCTTGCCCGAGTCCGCGAATCCTTGGGCCTCAGTCTGGGTAGACCTTGACTCCGCGGATTTCACGGGTTTGCACTTGGCCGTCCCGACCGCCCTCTCTAGCTTGGCGTCCAACATCGACTTTCGAAGTTTCAGCAAGCTCCCCTTGAGGTCCTTACTGATATTATGCTTCGATGACGCAATGATGGCATCCAGCTGTTCCGTCGCCACCTCGAAGGTCGAAAGCCCATCACGTTTGCGGTTCAACGCCCTCACAAGCTATGGGCTGTCCATAAATACTACCGGCGTAGCCGGGGAGAAGTTTAAGTGACCCACGCTAGCGCTGAGCACCAAGCTTGTCGCCTACACTACTACCACTAATTGAAGAATTGACTTGGTTTTCCATTTTGGTCCCACGAGCTGCTCGGGATAAGGGGTCCACCACGCCAGAGCCCAGCATGACGCGGTAAGGGACAATTAATGTGGAGGGTGCCCAGGTGCCCCACAGGCTCCGTTAAAGGCCTAGCTCATTATTTCACCCCCTGGCCATGCATCCCCTCGGCACGGGTCGCTTAACGCCGTGGGATTAGGGGTTAGGGACGATGGTCCTCTTGGTCGCACCCCCTCACTCTAGCTGATGTCAGAAGAACAACAGTGCCCAGGCTGCACTACCAGCTAAGTACAAAACCCTTAGCTGGCGGTCGATTGTCATCGAAAGACCCGTGGAAGCGTGAGATTGGAACTTGAGAGGACCAGAGCTGTGTAGGTCGCTCCTTCCCAGACGTCAACTCACCATTTCGTAGCCCGTGTGTGTGTGTGTGTGTGTGTGTGTGTGTGTGTGTGTGTGTGTGTGTGTGTGTGTGTCTGTGTGTGTGCCGGTGTTAACAGATTGCAATAAACGCGTTATGCGGTCGTGTTGTATCCCATTACAAATTGGGCCGAGCGGCCATTGCGTTCGAGAGCTACTGGCAAACATGATTTTTCTTTGGAACAATAATTCAATTTGTTTCAACAATTGCTGAAATTTACTCAAATGACGGTTAATATATAGGAATTCATGGTAATAGTAGAATGTATACCCCTAAAGTGCCATTTATTTTGCGCTTTTTTCATTTTTATCATGCTCGAGAAAGGTACCACCAACAATAGGTGGATATTACGAGTATATGTACATGCTACCAGAGTTACGATAGTTACTAATCAACCAAGTTACAATAGCTATACAATCCGACGAGAGTCTGATTGATAGGCAGCCTGACGTAGAGTGCGTTATCATTCGTTTTGTTGCCGCTCAACCCATGAAATCCGCCTTTTGGTATGCAATAAATTTGTCATTTTACACTTTCAATCGCCGTGGGAGGTTGAGTAGTTTTATCTCGTTCTAAATACTGGTGTCTGAAAATATTTCCTTTTAATTAAGGAAGGGTCAAAATCTCACTGTAGATGGATTATTCTGGGTTTTTTTAAACATCGCCAGTTCCAAGCTTGGAACTCGATATTCGTAATGTGATTATTTTAGTCGAACGCGGACTTTTACTTGTATAAATAAATTTCTTTTAGGATCAATTGGACCCATTTCTAGATTCCTCCATCTGACGACCAAATTATTTCCGAGCACGCAAATATAGTATGTTAACAATATAGTTCACTTCGTGAATTTCCATATATTGGGCAAGAGACAGCTCATTCAACCAACTTGTGTCACAAAAGGTAACTAACGCCTGAAAACGGGGTGCGATAGTTGCAAAAATTACACTTATTTTACATTTTTTTAAAAATATGGATTACATTTTTCAAAAGTTTCAAACTCAAATATCAAAATGGCGTCATGGGGTGTTTTCTTGCATATTATTTCGACATGTTATAGGGGGAATGACGGCTTTGGCAGGTTTTGTTCTATTATTGTCAGGGGTTTTTTTTATGACTGATTATGCTAAAATTTGGCCTAAGCATTCTTTGCATATTAAAGAACATTGTGACCAAAATTCATAAAATTTGGTCGACAAAAACCCCCCTGACAATAATAGAACAAAACCTGCCAAAGCCGTCTTTTCCCCTATTGCATATCATCTATTGCATCTTCGCTATACAGTGGTTTGAATCCCGAAAAACGTGATCGTCAGCTTTTTTGGTGTGAAATCGTGTTTTAAATGGCGTAGTATGTTCAGCAAGTATGTTGCATACATCAAGGAGTATCATTTGAGAAAATTTTATTTTTGATTAATTCACCTAAAAGTGAGATAGAAATTTTATTTTTTTCAAAATTGGTTGAAACAAAATGGCGTCTTTGGAAGAGTTGATAGAAATAAAGAACAGAAAAACTTTGTCAGAGACACTACGGGTCTGTCTATGAAAATAAACAAAATATGATCGATTTTAGATAATAGGTAATTTAACCCTATAAAAACTGGTATACAATGAATAACTTTGCATGCAATTTTTAGGGT
This sequence comes from Armigeres subalbatus, assembly GCF_024139115.2. NCBI lineage: Eukaryota > Metazoa > Arthropoda > Insecta > Diptera > Culicidae > Armigeres > Armigeres subalbatus. Next base: position 1,629,470 of record NC_085140.1, read on the forward strand.
CAACAATGTTCTTGAAACTTATTCAGCACATAAAAATACAGCATTCAACTGTCTGTCCTAGAAATGTGAACTTTCAAACGAAAAAAACATTGTTTTTTATTATTATACACAAAAAAAACTACAGAGGTAAAAATACACCAGGTTTCACGTGGCGTGAACAAAGGATTTTTTTCTTTATTATAGTATTTTTTTAAAAGACACTAATTACGTAAAACAAAAATTGGACATTTCATCACCCCTTATCCCAATTATACATTTTTTTTGTATGAATCCTCTAAAAAAATGTATGGATCGTCATTCTTCTCGCAAACCCCTCCTAGCTAAGCGTTGCGTAATTTATGGATGTTTCTTTTGATCAAATGAAAATAATCATTTAGATAAAATTGTGCAGTGGCGTCGCGTAACCTAACTTTTTACCTGTGCACTGATATAAAAAAATAAAAATTTTATATTTTTGCACCCAAATGGGAAATTAAATTATCACAGTCGTTTGAACTAATCAAAATCTAATTAATATATGCGTTTCCGCGTCCCAATTCCTTAACTTTTAATCCAGTGTACAGGTAGATTGAGGTTAGGAAAACGCCATTGAAATTGTGTTTTCGGACTATGTTTAGGTGTAAAACAATACCTAATACAATTGCATTATTTCTCTTCAGCGCTTCATTTGCTAAGTCCTTTCTAATACCAAAGGACTTCAGCTTATCATTAAAAAGAGATTTTGTGATAATTTGCTATTTGTGTCCCCTTTTTCTTTGCTGTGGATCTTTACGTTTTTTAACTAGTCTTTCTTTCTTTCTTTCTTTTCGGCTGGAGATATTGGTTTGACATCAGAACTTGAGTGTACTCAGGTCGGTGGCACAACGCCATGTTTTTGTATCCAACATCTCAGTGTAAAACTCATGATAGTATGTGTTTTGTTTACAAACATCACATATGATTCTCATTTGGATACAGAACTGTTAGTGGGATACGGTCGCGCAATTTTGGCTGCAAGACAAACCTATTGTGTGAGAAAGGGATGTCTCCGAGCAGAGTGTACTAGGCTTTAAATGGGCCACTCACATGCTTGCGGTAATACTAAGGACACTCCTGTGGTACTTGTACCATGGTACAAGAGGACAAGAAAATTATTCCAAGACTATCTTTGATAAATAAAATAATTGGTATGGTACTCATTTCAAGATTCTTATACCATGGTACTTATACTACCAGTGTGTCATTAGTACTCGCGACTACGAAGGTAAATTCTTCACGCACAGTCTGACAGTTCCTTATGGGATTTTACTGTAGAGGATTTTACTGGCGGCCATGTTTCACGCACAGTCTGACAGATAGCAATGAGTTTTTGCCATAAGAGTGAGTAGAGGCATTATTGTCGACGTAGCACCAAGTTAAAATTCGGAAGTCGGGACTTCCGAACCGAGCTTTCTTCCGAAGTTTTATTTGTCAAACTAATTGATGCGTTGTTTAGCGCATCTTTAGGCGAATCCAGCGCACTATTTCCGATGTTGGGAAAGTTGTCTGTATCTGGAGAAAAATCCAACTTCGGTATAAAAAGCGGTATAAATTTATTCCGGATACACAATACCTTCGTATTCGCGAATAACGCAGCAGCCTGTCAGAGCGACTTGTGTTGAGATGAATGGTAAATTAGGGTCTCGCCGACATTTCTCACCAACACGAATGCACAGTCGTGGTTGCAAACAATTCCCTTTGATTTAGCCGTGACAGCTGCTCGTGGTTGCAAACAAACTGAGTAAAAGTGTGAGTGAAATGTGCGTGTACGTACACGCTCGCAGAAAGCCTAATTGAATGGTTGGTGCTGGAATCATTTTTTGGCTCCCCTACAGTCGTACTCACGACGGTGGCAATTAGATTGACCGGAGAATATGCTGAGATCCATGTTTTTCAATGCAATGACTTTGACATATTTCAACCCTGCACACAAGCCATTTTTGTGACGGTGTAACTGTAACTGCATTTATGCGTTGTTACGAGAGACCCCTTTTGCGTATAATCAACGTCAAAATGCACACAAATACAGAATTAAATAGTAATAATAATAATTTTAGATTACTTAATCAAAGCGCACCGCTATGTAGGGTAAAGTGCCCAATAGTGGACCCTCAACCAATAGTAGACCCTCCAGCTATTTTTACATTATTACAGCACAATGTAAACATTTTGCTATGAAATTCCATCGGGAGAACCTACCTCACAGTCCTATGATTTGATTACATGCATTGGAAATGCTATGGAAAGTAAAACTAGATGATTTTTTACAATTCTATAAAAAAATAAACACGAGAGTGTCCATAATAGGAATATTTTGAGGGGTCCATAATAGGGAAGAAGAACGTCCCGAAACGGAACAAGAATATCGAATGAAGTGCCGACTATAGGGAAGCAATTTCCTATTATGGACCCCCAGGGGGTCTTCTATAGGCGAATTCAGTCAGACTTTAAAATGTTTATTTCGACGAATAACGTCGTGTATTTGAGTGTTTTATGTATGTTTTGTGAAGAGGAGATGCAGAACTTGTTATAAGATATCAAGCAAAATTATTATGTTGAAAATTTCAACTCCTTATGGCAGCAAGAGCGAAATTCCGCTACTAGGGGTCCACTATTTTGCATTTTACCCTATACTATCGTAGTATATTAAATTAGAGTCCCATAATCTTTTAATACTACACAGTTGGAATCGAGAATCGAAATGCTTACAAATAAAGCGTTAGTTGTAAATGTGATAGCTTAAACTCGTCTTTTTTCATTATAGATATTGCACCGAACCAACTCCTATCGTTTATAACTTAAAACATATTTAAGAAGAAATTATAAAACGATCTTTGTTATTTCAGTTGGTCTAAGTTTAGCATTTATTTCACATATTGGTTTTTGGATAAAAGTGTCATCCACAACATAGCAAAAACTCGTTTAATTCTATGGACGTCAAACAATTTGAAGATGCACATTAAAGTATGACTGAATCTGAGGAATTTAACTCGTGTTTTGTAAGAACTTTTGAAAATCCTAGGAAAACATTAAACTTATACATAAATACTGAAAATTTAGGAAAATTTAGCTTTCGTAAAAGTAAGAAGTGCATTAAAATTGGTTCCAGAGTTGAGCGTTGAATCTTGTAAATGTATAAAATGTTGAAAGATTTTTGAATGTGTACAGTTTATGTTGAACGAAGGAAAATAGCTTGTTATTAAATGCAGATGAATGATGTATTATTTCTGAGGTGTTTAATATTTACTATTGTTAACAGGAGTCTATTACAAAACCCCCTTGCCGCCTATATTTAACAGATAAATTACAGAACAAAATTGTGAAGGTGGTACGGTCATATTAAATCATAAGCAGTGACGAATTCCCTGCCCATCGCTGTCAGTAGTTTGTATAAAAAAAAGCATCAAAAGTGAATTTTCTCATAAAAACAATATTTCTCATAAAAACAATACATTCACCACAAGTGAATTTTTCCAAAAGCACGAAAAACAAATTTTAAACAAATATTTGGAATCAGTTATATAACAAGGTGTTCGGTAAGGGTAAAATGGCCATTAGTGGACCTTCAGCCGATAGTTGCTTAATTACACTATTACAGCATACTAATAACATTTTCCTATAAAATTCCAAAGGGGAAAACTCAACTCACATTCCAACGATATGATTATATGCAGTGGAAATGCCATGAAATGAAAAAAACAGCCAATTTGTTACAATTTTGTGAAACCGAAACATGGTATAATTAAATGGTACGCAAAGGTAATAAGTTGGAAATTTTCTCATCCAATAGCATAACAGCAGGTGCAAAATTCCACTACCCAGGGTTCCACTATTGGTTATTTTGCCCTACTATTTTTTCCTAGATTTTATGTTAGTTATTTGTTTTCAATAATAGTGTCTCTAGCTATGTCGCTGAAAGTTTGTGCAAAGTAGATAGGGAGAAGGACCAACTCAAATGTTTTACAACCGAATTAATCTATTTTGATTCATGCCTAGTATCTGTAGGTTTCTAGTGGTGAGCAGAGAATCACGCCATTTGAATGGAATTCGAAGCTGGAACAGTTATGTATGTAGCGACAGAACCGAACTCGTGGGAAATATGTTAAGGTCTCAAACTGTTGATATGCTCTATCTTCTTGAAAACGTATACTAATTTAAAATTATTGTTTAAACCTTGAAACAGCTATAAGCAAAAGGTAGAATTTTTGTTCAAGCTAGTAAAACATATTGTTCAACGATTTTGTACTTTTATACAACCATAGAACAATGGGAGCACAAAAACTAACTTTTGGAAATAACAGTTAGTTTAATACGATTAAAAAAATGCCAATACCGGTATCATTTTTAACCACAGTGGAACAATGAAGTGCCAAATATAAAGAATGCATGCAAATACATTAAACTAAATGTGTTATGAATCAATCGAAACATGTTTGTTTAGGAAATAATTTTGAGCTTTTAGTGGAATGTCTTTACTTGTCCTAAAATAAGTTTGTACAATTCCATTAATTTGGAACATTTGATTGTACCTTTGACAGATACACGAAAAAAAAATGAGTGGATCAAAACTTCAGTTGAGTAAATAAAGCATAATCTAGGTACTTTTTTTTAACATGGGAGTAAAGGCAAACTACTTCGACCCCATTTACTCAAATATGGCTTCGAAATCGAGTCAAGTACGAGACACTGAGGCCGGCCTTACTGTTGAGATCGAAATACGTATCTGTCAAAGGTACAATCAAGTGCTGGAATTAAATGGAATTGTACAAACTTGGCTTATGACAAGTAATGTTTGTTCAGTTTGTAGGCACTTCGCTAACCTCTGCGCATTAGTCACAATGAGACAAATATTTATTCTATACGTAATGTAATTCAATATTTGTGTTCAGAAATAAAAAAATACTTGAAATATAAAAAGACAACTAATATGTTTCAATTTTAGAATGCTCCGGAGCAGAGTTGTTTTTAATCACAAAGAAATAACCATCAAACTGTCAAAGTTTAACAAAAAGCTGAGCTGCTGAGGACGATGGAGGTCCTTCGTAGCTTAGAAGGGAAAGCACCTGTCTAGCGTACTGGTTTCGTAGGATCAAACCCCACCGAAGGAAGTGGTTACTCTCCAATCCATTTTCCGAACTCAATCTCTCACATGTTGTGCAATTGCACAGATCGAGTTACAGGTAGTAATTAATTTCCACTCCGGATGGCTAATACCAGGAATATAGGCAATCAACTTTGATTGTACTGAACTCGAGTGGCGATCTTATTCCTCGCTTATGTGGTCGGGATGGGATCTGACGACCAAACTGGTACGATTACAAAATCCTACTTCATTGAGCGCAATTGACCTTTCCCGTCAAACATTTTTATTCACACAATCGATTCTTTATTTTATTTAAGGTCAACTTTCTCGAAGAACCCATATTATTTTACGCCTCTAAGTATTAAAAACAGAAACAAAAAATTGGAAAAGTGCTGTCTAACAAACAAATTTTGTCCGATTTATAACGAAAATCGAGTGAATTTTTCAGGCCGGTTCAGACGTTTATGTGTGTGTGTTTTTTTACCAAGAGTAATGCATTATGCACTGACCCAGCACACGCGTAGTAGTGCCAAGCTACCACATGGAAGTGTACCACAGTGTGGGACTCTCACCCACTAAACCATCCTTGAGTAGCAACCCTAATTTCCCTCCGGGACAGCTTTCCAGCATTACTTCTAGAGGATAGGCTATACTTAATGTACTTATTCACACAGGCACTCACACCATTTGAGAGTTACTTGGATGCTCATGTCTCGAGGAGTCAATAGCGGTAACTGACTGATAGCCAATAGATACTACGCTTAGACACTCCTACCTCAGCATATGTAGTCTACACACAAACTTCCGCCATGCCTCGGGGTTACCCGCTACGACACTCCTTCCTCAGCTCAGGCCGATCACTCGCTCTTTTGCCGAAGTAAAAGACCACGCGCTACCCTACCGAAGTAGGGGCACTCCCCGTGTACCACATGGGCCTCACTGTGAGTGTGTGGATTCAACCCACTTCCACCTCATCACCGAAGCAGCTTCTCAAAATGTAACTCGCCTCATGTGAGTCTTATTTGGGTGCTAACGCTAACACTTCACTGTCATGTCTCGAGGTGTCAATAGCGGTATGTACGGACCAATCAAAGATATTACGCTACGACACTCCTGGTTCAGCATGCGCAGTCCCCACTCAAACTTCAGCCATTCTTCGAGGTGACAATAGCGGTGACGCACTATGACACTCCTGCCTCACCACAAGTAGATCACTCTCTGTTGAACCAGCACACGCACTATCCTACCGAAGTAGGGATACTCCCCATGCCAATTGGCACTCACTGGGCTCTTGTGCGCTTTGGGCTGCACACGGTCGCTTTGATATGGCCTGCTTGGGACACATGTAGCCTTATGTAGGAGTTCAGCAGACCGCGCACGCGAGCGTGTTTTTTTACTTCCTTAGCAATGGATGGGGAATCTGCTCAACAGACATCCTGGGTTGTCCAGGAAGTGCGGGGTTAGGGACCACCTCCAACAGCAAACGAGGGAGGCAGGACTACATCCCCCAACCGCTAAACCATTTCCATTGCCGCCAAGCCCATCGTCCCTTCGGTACAACCAGAAAGTAATGCTTCAAAGGGGGGCCAGTGCACAATGCACCCTCGAGGTTAGCTGCGTGTCCTTGCAGCATCGAACATCGTGACTCGCTTTTTTAGAAGAACACCGTGGTTTCGTGCCAGCGCATTGCCGGCTTTCCAGGTGGCCTTACCACGCCCAATGTCCTGGGAAGGTGGAAAGGGTCGACTTCGCACATGCTTCCCTCTGCACGACTGGTATCAAGAATGATGATGCCGCGTGCACCCCAAATTGACCTCTCTGCGATAGGGTCTATTCGCCAACACACAGAGGGACTTGCCGACGCCTGCACCAGCCTTGACGAGGACCCCTTTCCATCCTCGGGCTCGGAACCCGCCCGGTTGACCGACGCCGCGAAAGCGACGATACCAAGGATCGAGTTCGACCACAGGGCATGACCACCGGAATGACCCATGAAGCCGACTCCGATCTCTTGGACCACCTCTTATTTGCGCCTGAACTAGCCATCCTTGAGTCCACGACGATTTGGACGATAGCCGATAAAACGGCGTTCCAGCCAACTTCATCTTTACACATCCTCCGAACTAGGTTGTTCGAGGTAGTGTCCAGACCAAGGATGTTATCGATCATTTAGTAATCTGCCTTCGATCATTTAGTAGTTTGACAATAACTCATTCCAGAGGCTAAATTAAAAAATGTGTTGTATGGTGGACTTCTAGTGCAAAGGTTTATCTACAAGTCTGCCTGACAGTTCGTTGTTTGAATTTCGCTAATAACGAAGATATAAGGCTAGTAGCAGTAACTTAGACTAAATGATTGCATATTTTGTTATCATTTAGTATAAGTATTGCAACTAGCACCGTAACTTCTTTAATAGTGGAATTCGACATCGACCTGTTAAGGAGAGTTGTAGAAAAACCTTCGCACTAAAAGTCCACCATACAATACATTTTAAAATTAGGCCTCTGGAATGAGTTATTGACAAACTACTAAATGATCGAACGCAAATTACTAAATGATCGATAACATCCTTGGTCCAGACCACATGTGGCAAGCATGTTATCACGCATTGCGCGAAAACGTGGGCACACGAACAACACGTGTTCCGTCGTTTCCTCTAAACCTGCGCACACCAAACACTCGGGCAAGGCCGAACAAGCCAGCTGCGTTACCTGCACTGTGATTTTGCAGCACGCTTAAACGCCGGGCACTTCGAACCCCCCATGGGGCGCTTGCTGTTCACAGCTTTGCTGGAACAAATCAAGCAATTGGGAGGGTTCGTGCAGCATTGTGCCTTATGTCCCTCCAATCCGCAGCGTCGGCAGAGATTGCTTCTGTCAGGGCCTTTGCAGTCCCATTGCTTGTGCCCCGGTCCCAGACACTTGAAGCAAACTTCGGGTTGCTCGTATATGCCCACAGGGCATACCGACCATCCCACCTTGACGCTCCCTAACTTGACTACCTTGGAGGCGTCCGCTGCAAGCCGAACCAATGCTATCTGTGTCCCTGCCGGATCTTTCCGTAGCCGAACGGCTGCGGTGGGCGTCTCCACTTCACACTGTCGCCGCAGTGCCGTGACGAGCTCTTCGACTTCGGTGATCTCGTCCAGGTCTTTAACCCTTAGATTCACCTCCGTCGTGAGTGCCCTCACCTTGACCGTCTCGCCTAGGACTTCCTCCGCCAACTTCTTGTAGGCGGCGCCCTTTTGCGAGACGCTCCGCTTCAGCTCGAGGATCATCTCGCCCATCCGGGTACGTCTTACTCGACGTACGTCTTCGCCGAGTTCACCGAGCTTGACGTCACTCCTCATCGCCTTCAAGACGGACGAGTACTTAGCCTCGTCCGTCGTGATGACTAGGGCATCGCTCCTGGAGCGATTGGCGCCTACCCTAGACTTCTAACTACCCTCATTCGCATGGGCCTTCGTTTCGGCCCTTGACGTCTTCGGTTTCCTCTTGTTCTTGACCAGGGTCCAGGAGGCGTCACCCCCCTCTATTTCCCTGGTCTGGGGCGGCTGAGAGCTTTCAGCCTGCCGCACACCCATACCACCGTCTTCGCTGGCACGCCCTCGGTCGATTCAACCTTGCCCGAGTCCGCGAATCCTTGGGCCTCAGTCTGGGTAGACCTCGACCAGTGTTGTGCTTAATCATTATCAGACGATCATGATTGCAATTTTCATGTGAAAACTTCTCAAATTTTGTACTCAAACGATAATAAACACAGAATTTTCATTCAATCATTAATCTTCACTAATAATAGTTGTTAACAGTCCCGTTATATCTTCTATTTGGCGTTATAGCTTCATGCTAGTGAGGAAAAAGAGTTCAAAATGTAACGGTAAATGCTTCAAGTCAAGATACGATTTTCAAACGATTCTTAATCGCTGGCGAGTTTTAATCACATGATATAATTTAAAAGTAAAATCGCGGGTGAGTTTGATCATTCTCGATTTTTCGAAAATTAGATTTTTCCCAACCCTGACCTCGACTCCACCGATTTCACGGGTTTAGACTTGGCCGTCTCGACCGCCCTCTCCAGCTTGGCGTCCAACATCGACTTTCGAAGTTTCTGCAAGCTCCTCTTGAGGTCCTTACTGATATTATGCTTCGATGACGCAAAGTCGATGATGGCGTCCAGCTGTTCCGTCGCCACCTCGAAGGTTGAAAGCCCATCGCGTTTGCGGTTCATCGCCCCCACAAGCCATGGGCCGGCCATAACTTCTACCGGCGTAGCCGAGATGAAGGTTAAGTAACCCACACTTGCGCTGCATACTGAGCTGCCGACTATTCCTCTGGCCTCCTAGGTGGAGACCTGAACAACCCACCTCTTGCGAGGGGGTTGTCGCCTACACTACTACCACTAATTAAAGAATTTACTTTTTTTTCCATTTTGGTCCCACGAGTTGCTCGGGAAAAGAGGTCGGCGTGGTGGAGCCCAGCATGACGCGGTAGAGGACAATTACTGTGGGAATCTATGACAAAAGGTCGAAAGACAAAAGGTCGAAAGGACAAAAGGTCGAAAAGACAAAAGGTCGAAAGGATAAAAGGTCGAAAAGACAAAACGTCGAAAGGGACAGAAGGTCTAAAGGACAAAAGGTCGAAAGGGACAAAGGGTCGAAAAGAACAAAATGTCTAAAGGGACTGTTCACGCCAAACGTGAACTAGTTTTAATCACACTGGAATCTCGTCATAGTCCATAGTGCGATGTGTATTCTCTCCCTACTACCTCAAGCATTATGGCATCGAATTCATATCACCGACCACGAAACAATAGTTTTGAGAATTCAGCAATTCTATACTGTATTCGTCATTCACACCAATCATCTATAGATGAGGCACATTGGTTAGATAGATGCGTACATCTGGTCGATCGTCAGCAGAGACAATATATTCGGCATTGTGTTTGCAGTAGCAGCAACACAATTTAGTTAGGCGACGGCCACCTTGTATGGTCCACATCACAGACGATCTGTGCAGCACGCGGTAGTTTTGGTAACCACAGACCGGGAATGGGGTAGTATGCTTTAGATTAGCAATGAACATTATGTAAGGTTCCGTTTTTTTTGTATAAAGTGTAAATATACGGTTTTATGAAAAGTGATATTCCGTGATTACTATCCCTACGGCCATGAGTACGACCACACCATTTCGGCGTCAACAGGGACAAAACATCGATAATGAACAAGTTGGGTGTATTCTAAATGAATTTGTTAAATGCATGTATTTTCAAGTAGAAATAACACATCTCATCAATCAAAGTTGAAGAATGAACAATTTTCAAAGAAGGAGTAATAACTATAAACCAATATTATAAATATCTAGATAGTTCTGTTAGAGATAAAAAAGATTGCTAATTTAAGAATTGAATAAAACTTTTATTACGTGAGACAGAATTGTCCTCAAAAATTGCTCTTTTATTTTCCACTATTTTTAACAATTGAAAAAAAAATCATTGAATGAGTGCAAATAATAGATGGAGATCTAGATTTTTTAAATGTCACTTCAATTTGTCTAAATAGTGCTCGCCGCAGCCACGCAAGTGCGCGCATTCAAAATACACCGGTGTATAAAGGTTTCCCCAGGCCTAAGCGATTTCATCGCCGCGACGACGACAGCTTATTGCCACGATTCAATCTTTCGGTGGATGCTGGCAATGCTCCATTTACGTTTCCATACCAACGGCGACAGAATCGCAGTTGCCAGGCAATAGAATCGCGTCAAGATTGTCTCATCGCGTGTGTTTGGGGGAAACCCATGTGCGGCGTGCGCTATTGTGAGAGAACGAAGTGACATTTTGAAAACTCAAACATCCACCTGTACTCATTGAATGAGTTTTATTTAATTGTTAAAAATAAAAAAGCAGAGTTGTGTAAGGCAACTCTAGTGCGGGATTGATTCTCCCCGTTTCAGTTTCTTGTCTATTTTGACCTTTTGTGCCTTTTGAACTTTTGATCTTATTGATCTTTTATTTCTTTCGGCCTTTTGTCTAATTCGACGTTTTGTCCCTTTCGACCTTTTGTCCCATTCGACGTTTTGTCCTTTCGACCTTTTGTCCCTTTCGACCTTTTGTCCCTTTCGACCTTTTGTGCTTTTCGACCATTTGTCCCTTCGACCTTTTGCCTTTCGACGTTTTGTCTTTCGTCCTTTTGTCCTTTCGACCTTTTGTCTTTCGACCTTTTGTCACTAAACCTACTGTGGAGGGTGCCCAGGTACCCCACAGGCTCCGTTAAAGGCCTAGCTCATTATTTCACCCCCTGGCCATGCATCCCCTCGGCACGGGTCGCTTAACGCCTTGGAATTAGGGGTTAGGGACGATGGTCCCGTTGGTCGCACCCACTCATTCTAGCTGATGTCAGAAGGACAACAGTGCCCAGGCTGCACTACCAGCTAAGTACGCAACCCTTAGCTGGCGGTCAATTGTCATCGGAAGACCCGTGGAAGCGTGAGATTGGAACTTGTGAGGACCAGAGCTGTGTAGGTCGCTCCTTCCCAGATGTCAACTCTCCATTTCGCAGCCCAGTGTGTGTGTGTGTGTGTGTGTGTGTGTGTGTGTGTGTGTGTGTTTTTTTTTCTTCCTAAGCAGTGGAGGGGGAATCTGCTCATTAGACATCCTGGGTTGTCCAGGAAGTGCTGGGTTAGGGACCACCTCCAACAGCAAACGAGGGAGGCAGGACTACATCCCCGACCCGCTAAACCGTTTCCATTGCCGCCAAGCCCATTGTCCCTTCGGTACAACCAGAAAGTAATGCTTCAAAGGGGGGCCAGTGCACAACTCGAGGTTAGCTGCGTGTCCTTGCAGCACCGAACATCGTGACTCACTTTTTTAGAAGAACACCATGGTATCGTGCCAGCGCGTTGCCGGCTTTCCAGGTGGCCTTACCATGCCCTATGTCCTCGGAAGGTGGGAAGGGTCGACTTCGCGCCTGCTTTCCTCTGCACGACTGGTATCAAGAATGATGATTCCGCGTGCACCCCGAATTGACCTCTCTGCGATAGGGTCTATTCGCCAACACACAGAAGGACTTGCCGATGCGGTGTCTACGCCTGCCCCAGCCTTGACGAGGACCCCTTTCCGTCCTCGGCCTCGGAACCCGCCCGGTTGACCGACGCCGCGAAAGCGACGATACCATGTTGTTCTTCGTACGGCCACTTGTTCGATAAAAGGATCGAGTTCGACCACAGGACACCGGTATGATCCATGAAGCCGACTCCGAACCCTTGGACCACCTCTTACTTGCGCCTGAACTAGCCATTCCTCGAGTCCACGCGCCACCTTCTGTGTAGCTCCGAGACGATTTGGACGATAGCCGATAAAACGGCGTTCCAGCCAACTTCATCTTTACACATCCTCCGGACTAGGTTGTCCGGGGTAGTGTCCAGACCACATGTGGCAAGCATGTGGTCACACATTGTGCGAAAACGTGGCCCCACGAACAACACGTGTTCCGCCGTTTCCTCTAAACCTGCGCACACCGGACACTCGGCCTCGCCCGGGTGTAGATACTGTCTTAAGCAACCATGGCCTGTAAGGACCTGGGTCAGGTGGAAAGTTATTTCCCCTTGGCGGTTCTTGACCCACGTACCTATCTCCGGTATCAACCTATGTGTCCATCTACCCTTAGTGGAACTGTCCCACGCACGCTGCCATTTGACCATTGAGGCCAATGAGGCACATGAGCCTATACGTACTTTCTAACTTCGTTCTGTAGCAGTTAATACGCAGGGCCGTTCCCCAAGCTGGCCCACCATATCTCAGTATGGACAGATTGACACTAGCCAGAAGCTTGCGCTTGCTGGCATAAACCGCAAAGCTATTTTGGACATCATCCGGGACAATGCCACTATAGCTGTGGAGGCACGCTTGCAGGTTTAATTGACGTGACTAACAAAGGGGAGCTTATCGTCGATCATTATCTCCAAAAGTTTTATGGAGCGTTCAGTGGTGACCGCGCAGTTGCCTGCCCTTATCACCGCTTGTTGCTCCGACTTTCGGTTGTTAACAACAACCACCTCAGTCTTGTGGTGAGCCAGTTCTAACTTCCTGGAACTCAGCCACTCCTCCACAGTTGCGATTGAGTGGGCTGCAGTCAACTCCACCTCTTCGGTAGACCTCCAGTGCCTACAGTCAGAACCATTTGAAAAAAGTTTTAGAAATATGTCTTTTTTTTTCTTTGTGAAATTCTTCGTCGAAGCCCCCTTTAACCTGTCTGTGATGATGGTTTGCGTGGGAGTGCAATCATTTTTTGTTTGTTTTATATTTCTTTATTAGGGAAACCTGCAGCCCTAGACTGGCTCGTCTCCGGAGCTATTAAATTGGAGAAATAAAAAAAAACAAATTTTCTCTCCTCGATCCAGCAATTTGATTTACTGAAAGGGTATCAGCAAATCCGTCTTTTACTGAACTATAGCAAATTGTTAAAAAAAATTACTGTAATACAGTAAATTAATTTGCTGATTATCAAGCAGCAAATTCAAATATACTGGTAATCAGTATTTTTGATAGTTCGTTGAAAACCAGCAAATGAATGACTGAAAACCAGTAAAAATTTTTGCCAAACATATTACAGCAAGTCGCTATTTGCTGAGAATCAGCAAATAACACGATCTGCCAATTGGCACGTCAAGTGGCACAGTTGATTGTCAAACAGGAAAAAAATCGGACAGTCATGGCTATTGGCTAATCAAGTTCCATGAGCTGTTTCGAAAAATAAAAATCTACATTATATGACATCAATGGTAAGTACACTTTTATATTCAAGACTTTTAAAAATATGTACATGATTTCTTATCACAATATTCTGAATTTCCTTCACTCACAAAAAACTCCTCATTATATTCATGAGTTCACACATGGATTTTTGCAATGGGGGTAGCGAAATGGGTTCCATATTTTCGACACATATATTCCATGCGCCCACATGCATTGCACGAGTGTTCACACATACTATCCATGTGGGTCATAGTATCCATGTGTGAATTTGTATGCAAATAAGTATGTGCCGACGCATGATATGCATATTTCGAAATACATGGATTTTTGCCATACAGTATGTGTCGATTTTCCTGAGTTCTTTTCTATTCCAGTCAAAATTTAGCGCATAAATACCACAAGTCAATCGGAAATAATATTTCTATCCGAATTATTATAAATATTTACCACAAAGTCGATGAAAATAAACAATATTAGTTAGATGTACCTGTATAAATCTTATTGTTTCCTCTTTCAATATTTTTTTTTAAGAAAAAGGGGTTTTGGGAGGCTTCTGTGAATATAAAATTTGCTGAAAATTCAGCAAAAGTTGTTGAATGGCCATTTACTGGCTATCTAGCAATTTGCTGAAATCCAGCACATCAGCTGTCATATGCAAGCAAATAAACTTTGCTGGTTGATCAGTAAACTATATTGCTGGAACAATTGCTGGTTTTACAGCACGCAAAAAAACAGCTTGCTGAATTCCAGCAAAATAAAATGAGTGTTCTGCACTGTTGGTGGAACAATCAGTCGAAGCTTCATGAGCAGCACGATATGAATTTCGATTCCAGTTCGCTGAGTGTTAATTTGAAGCATTTACCGTTACAGTTTGAACTCTTTCTCCTTACTATCATAAAACCATAACGCCAAATAGAAGATATAACGGGACTGTTGACAATTAGCTGATATCAGTAAAGATTAATTTTTGAATGAATATTCTGTTTTTTTGTCGTTTGAGTACAAAATTTGAGAAGTTGTCGCCTACTCGAGTTCAGTACACCCAACCAGCGTAACCCGATCTCAAATAATTAATCAGCAAAAGACGTTTCGGACAGCAACGACAACGACAATCTTTCTGTGTCTCTAAAGAACTGATTAAGGATGTTTTAAAAGAGCTCTTACGGCCTATTCAGGCTATAAGACTTATCGCTTTATAAAGAGTATCTTCATGACAAAATTCACCTATCTTATTATCATTTATTATTTTATCAAGAAATACATTTTGTGATCTGAAAAGACTATTTATAATTAATTGCCTATATTTCGGGTATAAGCCCCCGGCATGGTCATAAAACACAATGTCTGGTACTCGATGTGAATATGTACATCGAGTTTCAGACAAGGCTATTAGCGTTCAGTACCGAACAGTTTACGCAAAACACCTAAAAAATGGAGAATTATGGGGGAATGTGTCTACATCCTTCCTAATCTTCATCTTTAGCATGGTATCACTCACTACTGGTATCCCACACACTGCTCCTACACTTTCTAAAAAAAATAATGCTCTTCGATTTTACATCAATAAACAAATAGTTGTTTATGCAGCTAGTTGCAAAAAGATGATTTTTTCAGCGAGTGTTGATAAAATCGAGTTCTGCAACGAATTGCACACGCTATTTTTTGCAATGACTAAAAATGGGCTTTAATATGATAAATTTGTACCAGAATGGCTAATGGCTGAATGGTTAAAAGTCATGTTGCTGCAGAAAACGACAGATATCGTGCCACTGTGAATGTTCGACAAACCATGAAGCCTTAGATAAGCCTGCCTTTGGAATATTTTGAAATCATGTCAAGTCAAGTCATGTCAACGCAACATAGAGAATGCACTATTTGATCACTCACCCAAGCTAATTGAGCAAAATGTGATCATGTAACTATTATTCTAATGTTGATTTTCCATTATAGCATTCAAATGAGTACCATGGATTTCATGCGACTCATTTGAGTTGCATAATGTTAATTAAAGCATCCATTTCGTTGGTATGGAAAAGTAGGCCGTTTTATCACTAACAGGAACGTGCGCACTGAAAATGTTTACACTCCAGTGTATTTTCAGTGCGCGCGCTCCTGCGGCTCTGGCATGTATTTTTTGGCAGATTGACATAACATTTAGAAAATTCAAATATCTTGATATAAGTTGCGCTTACTATACTATTGAACGATCGACTGTTTATTTCAATCAAAGTTAATTGCCTATATTCCGGGGATTAAACCACCCGACTTCGACATTAATTTACTATGTTCTGAAAACTCATATGTGAATATGTACATTATGTGGAAGATATTGATTTGAGAAATGTATTGGAGGTAACCACTTTCCCTTCGATAGGACTCGAACCCACGACCCTCAGTAGGTCGTACATATTCACATATAAGTTTTCAGGACTGCTTATTGTTATTTCAACTTAAACCGGCTACACATCCTTTGAAGATTGAAACAAGATTTATATTTGTCCCATACGGAGTTGGTGTCTTCTTCGGGGGGAAGTTCTCCACCATAGAATGCAAAAAATAAAATGTTACAAAAGTTTATAGTTTTTATGTTTTATTTTTCACTGTAGATCAATATGGAAGTTACATTGTCTGTTTATATCTACAAAATTATCGAAAATAAATCACATTCTTTTAATTTTATGTTGGATACTGATCCTATGTTTAATTGAACCAAATCAATTGATTAGGTTTCCTAAATGCGTTTCTCATTGTGATATGATTTATGTACATTGTTTGTGCACTATCAGAAGGGTATCATTTTGTTTTATATATACAAATAGAAAAAAAAATGTTTTATCTGATGATACCATTACATATGTCACTTCATTCAACTCAAATTTATGGTGATAACTATTAGGAATAACGAGTCGATCAAAGCCTTGCTTGATGTTCCCTTTCATATTAATAATTTACGCTCAAGAATCCTTTCTTTGGAATTATTGTTCATAGCCTACTGCAAATATCAATAAAATTAGTTTTAGTATACTTATAATTCATTATTTAAATGAGAGGAGGATCATCAGAATCATTACCTAATACAACATCTTCATAAGCCGGCCTTCTGGGTCGATTCGAAAAAAGGGAATGGCGGATCCTTTGTATTAACTGCATTTTTTTAGCTAATACGAGGGTGGCTAAAATCACTATTACTGCACTAATAGGAATCAAAATTCCACCTAAAATATGATGTGGTTCTGGAGCTTTTCCATAAACATTGCCATATATGACTGATTTATTGCCATCAAATGTTGCATCCATTTCAATGCATAATTCGTTTTTCTTCTGCTCATCATATTTAGGGTTTTGTTTGAACTGTCGCAAACAAACACACGAACCTTCGTCACATGTAGAATTGGGTGGACATTGATTCAACATATCTATCAGACATGGTTTAGCTGGAGAAAAAAGTAAACAAATCCTTTGAAAATGTTACTGAATTAGAAAAAAAAACAATCGAACTTACACAAAGTAGTATTAATTATTGAACCGAAAACTGAGCAAAAACAATTAGCACAATAAATTAATAAGATACAGCTGTAATAGTCTGAAATCATTCTTTATAATCACGCGCACTTCAATAAATTTTGAATTATTAAATTACTTTACTGCTTGAAATTAAGAATTCACCATTGTCTTCGTCATTCTCTTTTTATTACATGCAAGAAGTAACACAATCTCAATATTTTGACAATTATCGAGTTTGTTTACAAGAAATTTGAATGTACTGTGGACGTAAACGAAAATAATGCCATCCACTTTTTCTTTGGTTGTAAGCTATCAACCACATTCAGCTGTCATGAAAAAAATAGAATGGAGAAGAGTGCAACACTCACCCGGTAACGTTTCATCGTTTGACGTTCGAGCGAATTCGAAATGAACAAAAATAAGGGCAAACAGAGTAGCCATATATACAGATTAAACTTAAGTTGCTCAGAGCCCTCAGAATAAATCGTATTTTATACGGCACCCACACCCTTTTTTGTCACTGGGTTTTGACAGCCCGCATAATTACAAACTGTACATGGATATTTTCCCGTGCGGTCGACAACAGTATCCTTTACTGTTGACAACTGTAAATGAACAATCTCATATAATGTTTTAACAGTTTGTGGTACGGTTATTTGACAAATAACAATATGTTGAATGGGTTGTTAAGTTATGTCACCATAAAAAATCGCCTGTTTTCGCGTGCAAAATTTTCGCTCAACAGTATGATAAAATGTTGACATATAATGCAGGAAATAAAGAACATTTTAGAGACAGCATGTTATATGTTGACATTTAGTGATGATGTCGAGCAGTTATGGTTGAATCGATCGAAAAGTATTCGATAACCGCAACGTAAACTGTGAAGCTATATCTTACATCGTAGTAATGATTCTGACCATAAAACATGTTGTTTTTTATTATGCGGGAGGTTTGCCTGTACGCTCCTTAAGAAAACGCTTATCATTATCGGTCGCGTGCATTTTAATCACCCACACAACGCTGTCATTTTAGTTTCGTCACTAGTTTCCGTATCGGTCACTTTTTTTGGCTCTCAATTTGGTTGCTGTATTATCAAATAGCAGCGCTCTTACCGCTCTACCAAATTTGGTCACCTGTCAGTCGCGCTACTATTATAGCAGCGCGTTAAGTAGCGACCGGTAAAGTGTCAAGTAATGATACTGCATTGCCAAACGGCTAATACTCGCGCCCGGTAATCTTGCTCTGAAAATGTCGGACTTCGGGTTAGAAGGCCAACGATCTGTCCGACTAAACCCGATATGGGACTTCCAAGGGTTGGACGATCAGCCTCATATCTACAGTCTCTTGATTCTCGTGTGTACAATGTATACAATGTATACTATACATGGATTGGACAGTGTGCCATGGGCTACAAAAGCTCACGTAGCATCGATTCAGTGCGACTAGAGACTTTAGCGCGTGCATAATATAACTGAGTGAGCGCGTCTTAATGTACGTCTCACGAGACTCATCTCATGCGCTAGGAATGCATGTTGCGATTCTTTTCTAAAATTAGCATACTGGCTCACCAGTTACCAGAGAGGCGACAACGGATTTTTTTCATATGGAGTTTGGCAAGTATGACAGTACCCTCTTACTTGGCGCATAAATTTATACTCCAATGTCAAAATGGTCATATACTATCATACGTTTGTCTTGTTTACCGTTTTTACAAGCGAGTGGTGTCGAAAGCACATACTAATTAAAGATTGCAACGAACAAAAATACACCAAATCCGTAAAAATGTAGTGTTTTCACTTTATTCCTTATGCGAAATATGCAGATAAATAATTATGTTGGTAGAAGAAACTCTGTGCTGAGCAGAAACAGTTGTTTCTTGCATTATCCAAACTTTGTGCGTTTCAGAACATTCTCACTCACTGCAGTGTTTATTTTTCATAGACTACGGCATAGTGTTACACTGAAAATATGTTACACGTTTGTACAATGTTCATTTTCATGTGAATCGAACGTGTATTATCAACCGACCCTTCCACTAGCGATTCACGTTAAAGTCCCAAAAAATGAACATGAATTGATACCACTGGAAAATACCAATCATTATAACGTGTTTCGAACACCATTCCACATTGCATAAATTGTGCTTGAATATAAACAACATGACGCCGACAAAAAGTGTCTGTTCACAATACTGACGACTACTGATCGTTAAATCACAAGCTAAATAAAATCACGAAGTTATTTTTTCAATTGTTATTTTTCGATAGTTGATAGTTTACCAAGATTTATTTTCAAATATACAGGTGAAGTAAGTTTTGATATGAATTTTATCTAGTTTTATCTAATGCCATAATTCAATTTACAGATTTATCAAAGCTTCATAATCGGACGAATTTTTTCGCTGTTAAAAGATGAATACATTATAA
The DNA here is from genome assembly GCF_024139115.2 of Armigeres subalbatus. Lineage (NCBI taxonomy): Eukaryota > Metazoa > Arthropoda > Insecta > Diptera > Culicidae > Armigeres > Armigeres subalbatus. The sequence continues at coordinate 1,649,252 of NC_085140.1, forward strand.
TTTGCCAACTCCTGAATGGTGTGATTTGAACGACCTCAATATGGTGTTACATCCAGCAATAAACCGGAATCAAATCAACTATGTCAGAGTATAGATAGTAGAATCTATAGATGAGCGAAAGCATGGCTGAGTCGATTTTTTTGCCCGTGCACACGCGCATATGACGTCACAGCCCTTAACGTTTCCATTGAAATCGTGACGTCATGCTCGTTTGGAGACACGTTTGACAGTTCGTTTGGAGACAGAGGATTTATCTTCGCTCATCTATATATTCCACTATCTATATGTCAGAGAACTTAACGAAAAACTGCGTTGCGCAAACAAAAATAGAGATTAAGGATGTGACATGTGGAAACAAATACAAAATTTCTTAAATAAATAATTGTGTTATTCAAATCAACAACTTGCAAGTGTTTTATTAGTATTATCGTATTGATATTTACTTTTGATAAGCGATAAAAAGTACACGGGAAGCATCTGTTTTTCTGGGGAAAAGCATACCATACATATTTAACGTGTTTTTCATTTCGTTTCTTCATTGAATTCTATAACATTGGACGTTTCGCTTTTTGACGTATGGAACTGGAATTACACTTACATTGGTATGCTTTTCAAGTAGTGAAAATTCACGTGTGAAAACAGTAGCATGAGCGTGTAGATTGTTTTCAGTGCGGAATCAAATCAACTATGTCAGAGAACTTAACGAAAAACTGCGTTGCGCAAACAAAAATAGAGATTAAGGATGTGACATGTGGAAACAAATATTTTTTCTTCTTAAATAAATAATTGTGTTATTCAAATCAACAACTTGCAAGTGTTTTATTAGTATTATCGTATTGATATTTACTTTTGATAAGCGATAAAAAGTACACGGGAAGCATCTGTTTTTCTGGGGAAAAGCATACCATACATATTTAACGTGTTTTTCATTTCGTTTCTTCATTGAATTCTATAACATTGGACGTTTCGCTTTTTGACGTATGGAACTGGAATTACACGTTACATTGGTATGCTTTTCAAGTAGTGAAAATTCACGTGTGAAAACAGTAGCATGAGCGTGTAGATTGTTTTCAGTGTAGATCCAGTTGAAAACCGATCTGAGCTCTCGCGACAATCGCATGTTCTCCCACTTCCGAATGTCGCAACTGCATTGCGAGTGGCGCGCATGATGGCGCACGGCTATGGCGTAGATACGCACTAGTCGCGAGGTAGTTGCGACATCCGGAAATGGGAGAAAATGCGATTGTCGCGAGAGCTCAGTTCGGTTTTGAACTGGATCTACAATACTTTTTGCATGGCGCACAACTCGGCTCATGAGACCCGGCGCGTAACTGGCAGGCGGGTGCTAAGCTGTCAAATATTTGTTGCCTCCAATCGAGCGAATGCCGACGACACTACAATAAATAAACCAATGTCAAACAGATGTGAGCTTTCGGTATTTCCACATTCACTTCTTAGGTATGCAGCATTAGAGTGATTCAAATTTTGACTTGTACGCTCCTTCATGCTTAAACGGTGACATTTGCTCGACGAGACACTGAAGACGACCACACAGGTTGTGGTCGAAATACGTATCTGGGATAACAAAATAATTGGTGGAATTAAATGGAGAGTACTAAACTCGTCTTAGACGGTTGAATACATTCCACTAAAAAGAGCTTAAAATATTTTTTCTGGTATTTGGCTGTTGGATGGCATCCTTAAATTCTCTCAAAGTGGGGGCTGGTTGGCTTCCATCGTCCGCTGAACTGACGTAGTCATCTCCTCCGCTACCTTGACTTTCACTGCCTTTCACTGCCAAATGTTTCTCGTAGTGCAGCTTCCACCTTTCGATCACCACACGTTCGCCCCATCCTTATCACTGCACATTTCGGATCACGGCACGAAGCATTTGCGGGATGCGTTGAGCTTCTGATAAAACTTGCGTGTTTCTTGAGAATGGCACAGCTGTTCCATCTCCTCGCATTCCGCTTCTTCCAGGCGGCGTTCTTCTCGTGAAAAAGGCGGGTCTGCTGTCTCCGCTTCCGTATATAACGTTCCACGTTCTGCCGGGTACATTGCTGCAGCGCGACCGCCCAGCTAGTGTGTGGTGCCGAAGCTCTGGTAGTTGGTATGATTACCTGTAAACACAGACAAACAGACATAACACTTGTCAAATTCCCATCGTTCACTGATTTACTGGTCAATTCAAATAATCATTAGTTGGCCAATCGTTTTTTTTTAATTCTTTATTTAGGTGTTTTTTTAATTCTAGATTAAGTTCAACACCAAATGGAAAGGAGCTTGAAGAGCTCCCTTCGCGGTCCAACCATGGGTACCGCCACGATGCCAATTTGTGTTTGATGAAAAGAGGGAAGGGAGGCCAATCGGTCACTAGTGGCGTGCGCATCGGATTTGCTCGAGTTTGACATTTGCTCACTACCGCCATCGGGATCGTGATTTGCCCAACTAACCGAAATCAACAGATGTCGTCAGTGTTTAAATGACGATGAATTTGATGAGTGAATGTTCAATGTGTTATGTCTGTTTGTCTGTCCTCTAAACGTTCGCACCATTGCACTATGGTCCAGGATACAGATTTACGCGGAAAGATGCATTTTACGCCAAAACTATATTTTTTAGAAAAAACTGATGTTCTACAAAATTGTTCGAAAAAGTAAGTCCATCATTATGGTGCAACCAAAAAATAGGGTAGGGATTTGAAAATATTTTTTTTATTTCTCGGAATATTGACATGATATAATCTACAAAGTTGTAGCGCAGCTTATTCCAATCAATGTTATCAAAAAAACTTTTTCTGTAGCTCTTAAGTTGGCTGGTTTAGAGAAATTTTACTTAATTGGATTAGGGTGTACCTCACAAAAACAGTATTTTTGATCTACTTTTTTTAGTTTTGACCATAATATAACCAGACCATTACGCTCTAAATTTAGAAAAATTGGTATCGAATTAGTTTTCAGTAGCAGGAACAACCAATTGAAGACACTACTTGGAAGCACAAAAGACCCCGTTGACACATTAGGAAAATCTGGAGTTTATAAAATATCATGCCCACACTGTGACAAAATCTACATAGGACAGACAAAACGAACATTAGACACGAGGTTCAAAGAACATTTGGCAGAAGTAACTAAAGCAAACAAAGACACTGAAAAAGGTATACATTATCATTTCAAATCTAAAGTAGCCGAACATATATTTAACGAAGATCATCAATTAACCAAAGACAACATATCACTTCTCAGACAAATACAAAATCCTTGGAAACTTGACGTAGCGGAAAGCTTAGAAATTTACAAACAAAAGCAAATAAACTTACTTAACATAGATCAAGGAAACGGATATACCTGGCTGTTTAGATTACTTAGATTACACGAATCGTCCAAGCGACATGCCCTAATTTTTACCTGCAGTTCTACCTACACACCATATTTCTCGCTTAACTTTTCAAAAGGACCTAAGTAACATTTTTTTCATGATTTAATTTGAACAGCGCAATCAACTAAAAAACATGCAAGCTTTCGATTGCAGTACTCAAATTAATTCATGAAAAAAATGTTACTTAGGTCCTTTTCAAAAGTTAAGCGAGATTTAAAGTTAATGAGCAATGTTTTTCTTCAGTCGATAACAAACACTGAAGAAGTTTCCAAGTAGGAAACGAAATACGTATCTGCTTGTTGATACATAAAAAAGTTAATAGTGGAAGTAAATGGAAGAATAATAGTCTTTTAACCTTGTAGCATTTCCCCTAAGACGCTCTAAAATAATTAATCACTACTTTTTTTTGTTTTGGATTTCTCAAAAAAGTCGTCTTCAGAGGTCTTCAGGTGACTTTTAGAGCTTAAAAAATTGCAACTTTTGATGGGTAAATATGCTCAATATCTTTTCCGATCAAAAATTATAATCGTTTTTCTGTCAAATTTTTTTTTTCATAAGTTGATATTTCCGGTTAGGGCAGACCAAAAAAATATGTTTACACGGCATTTGAAAGAGAAATTCATATTCCTTATTATGTCAAAAAATAGGAGATATGTTATTTTTTTATCTCAAGTTTTACCAATTTTACTAAAATCATGCTTTTTCAAATAAATTAATATAACTCGACACGCGTTTTGAAAAGCCCTAAAAGTCTTCAAAAGGCGACATTTGTGAGAAATGAAAAATAAAAAATCTACAGCTTCAACACTTATTATAAGTTTTATCATTATTATCGTATTGCAAGATTTACGAGAAAAAAAGCATTTTCGGCCTAAAGCATACTTTTAAGAAAAAAAAATTGTTCTACAAAGCTGTTTTGTATACTTGGGCCTTATATTAATTTATTTGAAAAAACATGATTTTAGTAAAATTAGTAAAACTTGAGATAAAAAAATAACATATCTCCCATTTTTTGACATAATAAAGAATATGAATTTCTCTTTCAAATGCCGTGTGAATATATTTTTTTGGTCTGCCCTAACCAGAGATATCAACTTATGAAAAAAATGTAATTTTGACAGAAAAACGATTATAACTTTTGATCGGAAAAGAATATTTAGCATATTTACCCATCAAAGGTTGCATTTTTTGAGCTCTAAAAGTCACCTGAAGACGACTTTTTCGAGAAATCCATAACAAAAAAGTAGATTAAAAATACTGTTTTTTGAGGTACACCCTAATCCAATCAGGTAAAATTGCTCTAAATCAGCCAACTTAAGAGCTACAGGAAAAATTTTTTTTTAGCAAAGTTGATTGGAATAAGCTGCGCTACAACTTTGTAGAACATAACAGGTCAATATTCCGAGAAATAAAAAAATATTTTCAAATTTGTTTTTATATGATGGACCACCTTATTTCTTGGTTGCACCATAATGATGTCCTTACTATTTCGAACAATTTTGTAGAACAACAGTTTTTTCCAAAAAATATAGTTTTTGCGTAAAATTCATCTTTCCGCGTAAATCTGTATCCTGGACCATAGTGCATTGATCCTCGATTTTTGAACCAGAATGAAGCATATTCCCCGATCAAAACCAAAACGTCTCTTGAAGAGCTATTGGTTTTCTATCTCTGAAGGCATAATTCTAAAACTAGCTGGTGTTGAAGAAAGGTCCTTTGTCGTCCAGGACATGGAATAGAAACTTGGTGAGAGAATTCCATTATATATATATATACTAGTCGACCCGGCAGACGTTGTCCTGCATAGTAGGCGAAAATGCGCTTTGCTAACTGCCCATGCAAAGTTCGCATAGGAATCACAATTTTAATTTTTCACGGTTTGCTCAACTTTACTCGTAATTTTCGCATTAGGAAATATCATATAAACCCGTCGGAAACTATAACGAATGTTTCTGCTGAAGAAATGAAAAAATCCATCCAGCCGTTTTCGAGTTATGCGGATACGAACACAGACCATTTCATTTTTATATATAAGATATATTTACCAAATTCTATTGAAACTATATGATTATATACCATACAAAAAAACCATCAGAGCACCCGATTAAAGCGATTTGGATAGGAAGAGTGGAATCCCCAACTTCCTATTGTTAAAATTTCGTGTTTTTTTGTTAACAAAAAAATGGTTTTCGTACGGCCAAGTTGCCGAATAATATGCAATTAACATTTCGTGGATAAAGGGCGGGCTCTTCTTCCCATCTATTGCGTCAATCTGGGAAACGAGGGCTCGTTTATATTATTATTTATTCGAACTTTCTTCTGGAAGGAGATTCCCTATTCATCCCGTGGATTTCGCATAAGTGTCTTTGCTTATGGAACCACCCCACCTATTTTTGGCCCTTCATACAGGAGTTTGATGAAATGCAAACAATAATATAAACATGATCGAATCGTTTGTCAGATATGGCCAGTGCTATCGGCAGGTGCCTTGCTACAATAGATGGTAGTATCATCATCATCATCATTATCATTTGGCATAAAATTATAAAAATTCTAGGCAAAAGCTCGATTTACATCTGTATTATTGCCTTATTCTGGGCATATGCGTGTTTTAACCGATTCAATACGGATTTTTTTTCGTCGTGTTTCAGTATAAATTTTGAACATATTACTTCAAAAACGGATGCAAACCCTAAAAAAGTTGAAATATGGGAAAAATATTTGTTTTGAGATCTTTTAGGGCTTCCAAACCTTCCTTGAGTTCAGATCTTGATGATCTACATAAACAACAAAGCGTTTTACGGGGCCTCAATCCTAATATGAAGTTGGCAATGGTACAATGGACATAATTGAACTAGTTTTTCAAATCGCAGTGTTACTAGAACATCAACGGTACTCCAAACTATTCTTGAGTTCAGATCTTGGAGGTCTACATGATCAACAGAGTAATTCATAGGTTCCCGAGCTTGTGTGTTAATTGGAGAAGCCCCATGGGACATCATTACACCAGTATATACAAAATACACCATTCCCAGAATGTTTACGGTACTCCAAACAGCTCTTGAGTTCAGATCTTGGGTGTCTTCAAGACCAACAGAGTGCTTGATAGGTTCCTTAGCTTGTGTGTTAGTTGTAGAAACCCCATGGGACATCATTACATCAGTATTTTAAAAATTCATCATTCCCAGAATAGCTCTGGTACTCCAAACCATTCTTGAGTTCAGATATTGAAGGTCTATAACACCAATAGAGTGATTCATACGGTCCTGAGCTTGTGTGTTAGTTGGAGCAACCTCATGGGACATCATTACACCAGTACAGTAGACGTTCGATAACTGCAAGCCATTTAACTGCAATGCTTTTTAACTGCAATTCGATAGTTGCAACAGTTTTGCAGTTATCGGACAGCTAAACTTCAAACTGATGTCAAACTCAATGACAGCTGCATTACGCTGCACATTTAGATGCACTTTTATTGCATCTGACGTCGATTGACAGCCGTTGTCTAGAATGCGTTGCAGTTATCGAACGGCATTCGTTAACTGAAAAGCAAACATGTTGCAGTTATCGAACATGTTGCAGTTATGATCGCAGCTTACACTATTTATACTATGCGTAGGTATAAACCGTGAGTTCAATCCCAGGTCCGTTCCATTCTCCTACTTTGTATCTATCTCTGTATTTCTCATGTTCTAGCAATCGCTAGAACTGGAAATGGACTTCCATACCGTTTCCATTACTATTCCTATACCTTCAACTTGAGTATTCTAACAGTAATGTGCTAGAATTGGAAATGAACTATGCAGCTCGTTTCCTACATCCAATTAGAAATTCCATCAGTTACCTTCTCCTATCTATCACATTGGCAGCTCGTTAACCAAGACGGACCTCTGCCTTTCCAACCTAACCCAAAAATTCCAACAAATTCCGCATGAACTCGTGGCAAGTGCAGAGGTATATTCGGCTTGCAGTGGGCGAGTGATTGCATCATCATTTCCTCCCCCTTCCCTACATTGACTTGCATTCTGACGTGGCAGGCGCCAGTATGACCTATCAAATGAGATCACCAGTACTTGCACATTGAAGATGTGTGCTAGTCCCAAGCAAACATCTGTTGGTTCCTTGTGCAAGAACAGCTGATCTGGTCATAATGGAGTAGCAACTACGAGCAGTCAATCAAGCTCAAGCTCAAGCTCAAGCTATGCGTAGGTATAAACCGTGGTAAGATAAGTACCTAGATAAATTATTATACCTGCGCATAGTATAAATAGTGTAAGCTGCGATCATTTTCTTCAAGTCGAGTCAAGTACGAGACACTGACGACGGCCTTACTGTTGATGTCGAAATACGTATCTGTCAAGATACAATTAAGTGGTGGAATTCAATGGGATTGTATAAACTCGTCTTATGACAAGTGCAAACGGATTTGTTGTCTGCTGAAAATCCTCGGTGCGTATTCTTAAATTAACCCTCGGAATGGTAGTTTCGACCGCAACATTTTTTTGCGTGTAGTTTCGACAGCACTGAAAAAAACTTTGTAGTAGAAATTACATTTTTATGGTAAAATTAAGAACAATACCGACGTTTTTCAACTACAGGGACAAATCGCTTAATTTTACCATAAATGTAGTAAATCTGATTGATATTATTTTCAATTTCACCACAAAAATTGTTATTTAGAATAGACTCAAACAAAATAGTTGATTTTATTACACAATTTTACTATATTTTCAGTAAGAAAAACCATGTCAGCGGTGGAATATACTATTTTTATAGTAAGATAGACCATATTTTAGTTATTTTAAGACGATTGGCACTTCGGTTGAAAAACGTCGGTACTGTTTTCAATATTACCCCTGAAATGGTAGTTTCTACTATAAAATTTTTCTCAGTGAATATTTTTTGCGTGTAGCTAATCGATTATTTTCGATTTCGATATTGAATCGATTAATCGTTGAGTATATACTGTATACACAGACAAACAGACATAACACATTGAACATTCACTCATAACATTCATCGTCGTTCAAACACTAACGACATCTGTTCATTTCAGTTAGCTGGGCAAATCACGAACCATATGGCGGTAGTGAGCAAACGTGAAACTAGAGCAAATCCGATTCGCGCGCCACGAGTGATCGATTGGCCAACTAATGATTATTTGAATTGATCAGTAAATCAGTGAACGATGGAAATATGTCAAGTGTTATGTCTGTGCTGTATATAAATCGATTCAAAATTAATTGGTCGGGGTTCTACCAAACCGCACCAAGCGGCTTTTTGACTAACTTGTGATATTTTGCTCGTAAAAGAAAAACGGAAATAATTTAACATCAATGCATGCATACATTTGTTGTAGGATATCCTTAGTTATGGAATTAAGAGATATCTGATACGATTTGTGATCAATGAAATCTGCTAAACGAAAGCTTGGGCTGAAAAAATGGGTTATTTTTTAATGGCGCTTGGTGTGATTTGGCAGAACCCCGGCCAATTAGTGATGAACTTATTATTTTAGGAAAAAATCACTCAAAAAAAAAAAATGATTCGAAATTAATCGATTATCACAACGATAAATCGATTAATTAGCGACATCTCATTTTATTAACTTATCGATTACTCTCAATTATTGTTGATTATGGGGGAGGTTCCTTCATCAGTGCTGCCACCTGGAAAAGTTTAGAGAAAAAGTAGAACCACAGAACCATGGAAATTTGACATGGCATGATATAGAAAATGAGAATTAAAATGTCTTTAAAACGTTATAGAATTTTTTTTTTGTTAAACAATTTTTAAGTTTGTGGCGTTAGAATTCAACAATTTTAAACATTAAAGCCCCAAACGCAATACAACGGAACGGCGACGGAAACGGAAAATTTGACAGTTAGCCCATATATTTTCTGTCAAATTTGCCGTTTCCGTCGCCGTTCCGTTGTATTGCGTTTGGGCCTTAACTGCTTGTTCGAAAAAAATATAAAAATCGAGATATCATGTCTATTTTGTGTGCTTTTAAAATTCTAACCCCTTGCCTTAAATCAAGATTTTTTTGAGAAACTTCCTTAATGTTTGTTTTATAACAAAAATATACTTCATTTCCTATAGACGAATCCAAGTAAAAATAAGAAGAAGACACACGACGGTGTTAACTTTGACAGATCCTACAGCGCAGCATAGGAAGATCATTTTAAAATGCTTATAATAAATTCTAGACAAATTGTATTTAAAATCTGATTGATGTACGATACGGAAAAAGTTCTGAATTACATATCTGGAAGCTTATCTCAATTTTTTGAATATTCGCCAAAAATATGTCTATCATACAGTTCGGAACTTTTTCCGTACCATACATCAATCAGATTTTAATTACATTTTGTCTAGCCTCTCTTATAAGCATTTTAAAATGATCTTCCTATGCTGCGCTGTAGGATCTGTCAAAGTTAACACCGTCGTGTGTCTTCTTCTTATTTTTACTTGGATTCGTCTATACCACACCGTGTGAAATTTCAATGATTCTACTTTTTCTCTCGATGACAGCTGGTGGTCTTCTCCTCCCCTATTTAATCGATTATCACAACGATGAATCGATTATTCGAAGTAATCGATTAATTTGCGGCACATCTCACAGAAGAAATAAACTACCCAATAGTGAGTTTAATTCACCCAACCTCGAACATCCGTACACGGAAGAAAAAAGTACCCAAAATTGAGTATTTTTAAACTAACTTTTGAGTTATTTTTTCTCTTCTCTTTCATCCACTCTTTCTTTTGTTGTCAAAAACAAAAGAGCCAAACAATCCAACGACGCCAGTTCAATACAGGAAGCCAACTTTGAATTTTATTACCTGAGGTCGAAATTGAGTGAATTAAACTTACATTTGGGTAAATAAATTTTCCGTTGGGTACTTTTTTAACATGGGAGTAAAGGCAAACTACTTCGACCCTACACGGTTAGATGACTTTACCCATTAATGGGCACTATGTTATTGTTGATATTATTCCCACCGTGAAAAATTCACCCATTTTCTTGAAAAAGTGCCACTACTCATTTTAATGTCTCAATTGGATAATTAAACTGAAATTAAACTTAAAAGTGACATTTCAATAATTATCGAATAACCCTGCTCACAGAGCAAAATTACTTTTGACAGATATCGAATCATTTTGCATCGATGTCTTATAGACGAATCCAAGTAAAAATAAGAAGAAGACACACGACGGTGTTAACTTTGACAGATCCTACAGCTCAGCATAGGGAGATCATTTTAAAATGCTTATAATAAATTCTAGACAAAATGTAATTAAAATCTGATTGAGGTATGATACGGAAAAAGTTCCGAACTGTATGATAGATACATTTTTGGAAAAAAATAAAAAAATTGAGATAAGCTTCCAGATATGTAATTCGGAACTTTTTCCGTACCGTACATCAATCAGATTTTAATTACAATTTGCCTAGAATTTATTATAAGCATTTTAAAATGATCTCCCTATGCTGAGCTGTAGGATCTGTCAAAGTTAACACCGTCGTGTGTCTTCTTCTTATTTTTACTTGGATTCGTCTATTGGAATTCCTGGGTAGCACCGGCCATTCTTATAACGAGGTGTTTTTTTAATTTTCGAACTGTCACTTTTAAGTTTAATTCTCCAAATGAGACAGATCCTAAAAATTAATACTTTTTCATTCATCGAGTTCATGCAAGTGTTCATTTTTAGTAAACAGCGCCCGTCTCAAACGTCATTGTGTTCATTCGGTGCATAGACCTTTTCATGTGACACTGCCGAGGCTGCACTTGTTTACAACCGCTGAACAGGCCTGCAAGTCCGAAGCTGTCACTTTCATAGAAGAACTGTCAATTGACGGTAAAATCAGCTGATTTTAAACGTCTCGTGAAAAGGCCTATTGGACCATAATTTTGGCTTCCCGTACACGGAAGAAATAAACTACCCAATAATGAGTTTAATTCACCCAACCTCGAACATACGTATACAATAATACAAACGACCCAGCGAGTTGTTTCAGGTTAGCGTGCAGGAAAAGGTCGCGGATTCTTGATTCGCGTAAATAATGTTCGATATTGTATAATAATTATATAAATTTCCACGGAAAAGAAATCAATTTTTTGCAATGGGAAAAGTTTTATCAGTTGTTGTTCGTCAAGTAAATCGATTTAATGTCGAAAGCCGTGCTGAAAAAGTGATATCCCAGTCCAAACCAAAGCCGGCTCCAAAATTTCAATCAAACTTAAATGATCTTCAAAGAGTCTTGGATGGTAAATATACCTATATATGTATATATTATATTATATTATATATATATATTATATATTATATTCATTATTTCTGCAAATTTTGAAATGAATATAGTTCTTCACATTCACAATATTTTTTTTTTCCTTTAAAATGTAGCCTCGTAATTCGTATTCGTTTCTTCGTTCACTTAACCCTAAGTTTTTACTTTGTAATTTTATTAATCGATTAATGTCAGACTATCAATTACAAAAAAAATAGGTAAGGAAGTACCTACATAAATACCACGTACGTCTCGTATTTGCACTAACGGAACTTGTAATTGTAATTTACGTGGACCTGTTAGGTCGTTACATTGTCAGGTCATAACTACGCGATGCCTATTCCGCACTGCACTGACGGTCATTCAAAGTTACCAGAAGATTGCTTGCAATTCTACTCATGATGTCTGATGAGAAAATAACTTGTTAAGAAAAATGCATCAGCACAGCATAACTTAATTCGATAAAAAATGCCAGGGATAGCTTAGTTTTCTATTATGTATAAAAAAATCCTGAATTTCCTTGCCCTGAAAATAAGGTCTGTAACAGGATCACGTAAAACTGAATGAATAAAATTACAAATTGTTTAGTGCGGTACTACGGTACATTAATATCTATACCTACAACATGGTATTGTCAAAACTGGATCCACAGAAACTGTAGGAATAACCCTCGGATGCACTTGTTCATCTAATTTGTAATTTTATTTAGGCACAGACTTTATTTTCAGGGCAAGGAAATGTACACGAACATTTTATACAAAGGAAAACCAATTAATTGGAATTACGCAAATTAGTTCTTAACGAATCCTTCTAAGAGAATTTTTGAATGCGTTGATGGAGTTTTGCTGCTTTACTAACAACGGGAGTCGGTTCCAGGTTATTGTTTCTGCGACGAGGACACTCTTCCACTTAGAGGACGTGTGTCGTATTAACCGATTGAATACCTATTCAATCTTTGTGTAGAAACAGAATCTCAAAATGACTGTTTTGTTTTTCTATAGTAGCGAAAGAATAGACTCCGTGTTGAAACATTATTTATATACTTAATCACTTTAGGGTGGCATTTTAGAATAAAGAAACATAACAATCAAGTTTCTTTATTTATATTTTGACATATGTACAAAGATCGACCTTAATTGTGAGGCCTTACAGGCATAACTAATGATCAACCGTATTATAGTTTACGGCCTTTTTTTCAAAAAAAAAAAAAACAAAGAATTACGGACTTTACAATACATGCTTTAAAATTTCCGTTTTTTTTTTCAGAAAATCCAGATTTAATTAATGAGCTGAATAAGAAAAATACTGCATTGGACAATAAATTAAAGCAGGTGTTTGTGACTTCAACTGATGTGGTAAGTAAAACATATATTTTTTCAATGGTCCGATTCGAGAATTGCTGTAAATAACTGTTGGAGCACACTCAGTTTTTATTTCTGCAGCTCGGCAAAATCCGCACAGCCGTGTGCCCAGCAAATAAAAAACTGATATCCCGTCAAAAATGAGGTTTGTTAGCTGGGTTTCGGCAAATTATTTGCTGATTTTCAGCAACTTTGACAGAAATCTCGGCAAAAAACATGTTTGCTGGGGCACGGCTGTGCGAATCTCGGTAAAAGTTCAACATTTTGCTGAGATCCCGGTAAAAAAAATTAAGTGTGAGTGCTTGATGAACACTAAGCTGCGAGGCAACAATGTCTCAGTGGGAGATGTAATGCAAATAACAAGAAGAGAAGAATGTTGATCACTATTGCATTTGATTACGATCGGCCAAAAATGTTTTTGTCTTGACTGATAAGGTGAAATCTTTGCTCGGTTGATAATTATGTGTCAGTGTTCAAACAAGTATACTTTGTAAAATTAAGCTTTTGTTTCTAAATCTCAATCATCAATCTAATCTTGTAATCTTGTAAGTGTTCAAACAAGTATACTTTGTAAAATTAAGCTCTTATTCCTAAATCTCAATCATCAATCTAATGTTCCAAAAATCGACATGGGACTCTTATGCGAATCGCTTTAGTGTATTAGCTAATATTTTTTTCCTTTTGAACATTTTTAGACTCCACAACCAGCCTCAAAGAAGCCATTACCACTGCTGAGAACTATTAGCGAAGAGTTTGAATATGGGCACATGGAACCACAATCTGTTCCTAAAGGACATTGCACATTACGTCAAGCAATTGAATTTATTTCGAATCATCATACTGTGCCAGATATATGGACATCAAGTAAAATTGCTAATGATTACGCTATGAAAGAAACACTAGTTAATAGTATTTTAAAACACTTTCACCCATTTGGAATACACCTCCCAGACAAAGCTGTCGAAAAAAGGAAACTCTTGATGAAAATAAATTCGAATAAAAGTCTTCAAAATTAAAAAGGATGAAACTGCATTTTTATTTCTTTCATCAGTTTAGATTATGTTTGGAGGACAATCGTACAAATTCACACATTTGTCTTCTGAAACCGATATGACCTTTGAACTGTCCAGACTATATCTCACGCCCCATACTTGATCCTGGTGATCATCGAAAGTGTGTAAACATTGGCGCTCAGCTACATTCCAGATTTTCACGGTCTTATCGCTGGACGAGGATGTAAAGTTTTTTCCATCTCCAGAGAACGATACAGAAAGAACCCACGATGAATGACCAGACAAAGTACCTACAACGTCAGAATGTGCTACATCGTAAAGCTTCATATGTCCGTCATCCGAAGCAGTTAGCAGCATCTGGGAGTCTGGGGAAAAACAAAGGCTACGAACAGACATTGCGTGTCCTTCGAGTGTTTGGGCGACTTTACCAGCAGCTACGTCAAAAATATTAATTATTCCATCGATTGCACCACTGGCTATATATTTACCATCTGGACTCTGCAAAAAAATGGAAAACACGATTTCTTGTTTATTGCCTATTCAGACTACGAGCTGTATCATATGGCAAAGATTAGCTTGGTGGTACACGTCTTATTTCGATTGGGAATAAGGATGATTTATATCAAGATACACTTTATCAAGTGATAAAACACGAGGTTTGAATTGGCTATTACTTAGACCTATAATGAAATATTAACTTACGTAAGCAATGCTCAGTGTAAATTTTCCATTTTGAGGATCCAACACTTGTTCCGGTTTTCCGTTCTCGACACTATATAAGGAGATTTTACCCTCATGAGAACCGGAAATAATGTATTTGTCACAAGGAGAAAAAGCGACGGTCCACAAGTCCACAGGTCCGAGGGAAATCTGATTCAGCAATTGACCTGAATCTGCTTTCCAAATGCATAAACCAGAATCCAGAGAGCTACTGGCAATCACTGCAATTACAAACAATCAACACCTAACAGGATGCGAAGATTAGTTCCAGTCTTACCTTCTCCACTACTACTAACATCCACTGATACAACGCCAAGTGAATGGCCGGTAAACGTGTTCCGTAGTTTCAGTTTGTTATCTTTTACGTCCCATACTTTGACGCGGTCATCGAGGCCACCGGTTACAATGAAATCGCGATATTCCTCACCTTTCTTATTTCCAACTGAATCACGGGAATCATTTTCATCAGCGTCCAATTTGTCTTCGTTTTCTACTGTCAAAGCAACTCTACCCCAAGAACATGACCAGATGCTTTCTTCGTGAGCATTTTCTTCTTTATGAAGTAAGGAATACTAAAAATTGAACAATTAAAATTATAATTGATTTGTATAAGAATAATATAAATGTTACCATTTGAAAGCACTTTATCTCGATTTACCACTTGTCCACTTACTGATGGACCAGCGCAAAATGAACTCCCCTAAGAAATTCAAGTGTCAAAATCAGGGTGGCCAGACCTACCGATTTTTGACTCACCTACCGATTCACAGACGAAAAATCGAAAACACAGATTTTTCGAAACTCCTACCGAGCGAACTACCGATTTTCAACCCGGCAAACAAAAGCACGGTTAACATAGTAAACAATTAAAATGACTATATAATTAGGTCATTGCGCGCGGCAAACTCTAGGGCAAACTTAACCTCGCAATTTTGACAGTACACGGAAGAATAAAAGTACCCAGCGTTGAGTTTTTTTTAAACTTATTTTTTTATAGTTATTTTTTCTCTTCTCTTTCATCCACTATTTCTTCTGTTGTCAAAAACAAAAGAGCCAAACAATCCAGCGACGCCAGTTCAATACGGGAAGCCAATTTTGAGTTTTATTACCTGAGGTTGAAATTGAGTGAATTAAACTTACATTTGGGTAAATAAATTTTCCGTTGGGTACTTTTTTAACATGGGAGTAAAGGCAAACTACTTCGACCCTACTTACTCAATTTTGGCTCACTATTGGGTAGTTTATTTCTTCCGTGTACCTGTTTCGGACGTGGATTTTTTTATTGGAAATTAAAAGTGAGGTTAGGTTTCGAGAAATTTCAAAACTGGAATCAAAATTTACGCTTTATTATCACTGCAATTGTAAAAAATCAAAACAGGGTTTTCATTACCAAACATTTTCTTATATTTTAAAAACAAAAAACTGTGCGTAGAACGCGTCAATCATCAATTTATCACTTTTATCTGCCAATCCGATTTGGCGCTTTGATGTTACACGAAGAAGAAGAAGCAGAAAGATGATAATCGAAAAAATCTACACGAGAAACCATACGAAGAAGTTTTTAAAACTCTTTTCAAAAATTCTATAGAATCAATTCTATTCAAAACGGTATTTAACACGTAAAAAAATTTAATGTTGTTTATTATTAATATTTCTAATATTTTTTGCCAAAGCAGAAAGCACGTACAAAATTATCAGCTATTCTTAAGCACTTGTCCTTAACGAATTTGTTCGCAAAAAAAATTGCATTCAACGGCGAAACTTGTTATGAATAAAAATTAATGTGAATTATAGAATATATTTACCTATCAGTGCTATTTTTAACTTTCTTATACATTTTTTTTCATATGTAAAACATGTAAAAGACATCAATACCGATAGGTGGATTAATCAGGCGTTTTCTACTTTATATTGGTACAATCATCACTGGAATCACAATGATAACAAAGAAGAAACATATTAAGATTCACACACATCAAAATAAACCCTAGAGAGAAGAAAAAATTGCGTAATTAGAACATTACCCACTTCCCCCGCAGTGTTTAATACCTGGGGTAAGTGTAAAATCTTTGCATTATTTCCTTTCTTGGTACAAATCACTACCAATTGCATGGGATTAGTTTAATTATATTATAATGGTCTCCTGTGATATAAATTCACTCGAAAAAGGGACAATTGGTGCAAATAAGAATTGATAAATGCAAAAATCAACTTTTCGCGAAACCTAAAATTACAGTTCATGCGTTAACCGTGTTAGTGTATGTATTATACAAATTTCAACATAGTATTAGTGTGTGCATCAAAGTATATTCTTGCATAATGTTATGATGTGGTAAAAACTGTAAAGTATGTACAATTCCAATTTTTGGAGTCGATTTTTACACTTACCCCCTTTTTCCACTTCCCCCAGTGTACCTTATATGTAAAGTCTATACGATCACTCCAAAACCGAGCCATAGTGTTATATACCAATCGACTCAGCTCGACGAATAGAAATTATGTCTGTATGTGTGTGTTACGAAAAAATGTGAGACACACTTCCCAAGTAACAATTTTCATGCTTGTTGGATTTATTTAATTTTTATAGCGGACTTATGACAGCAGTCACCATGGCTAGTTGCTCAGCCATCAAAGCCATAATTTTTGGTCGTAATGTGGTCAAATGAATAACACCAATAAGAATATTTACATTGCAAAGGGTTTAAAATGGTGTTTAATGAGAGCAAAATTTTTCTGATCGAAATCTATGATGGCCATATCGGAAATGGAGAACCATCTTCAAGTCAGTGAAATTTATCACTAGAGTTTATGATTAGACGGTGTTTTCGCCGCAAAAGACACGTTTTTGGTAAAAGCATTAGAATTAGCATTTAGCAGTTCTCACAAATTCGTAGGTGGTACAAGCCAAGACTATTGTATGAGAGTAGCATCACTTTCATCCGTTACCACTCTCCAATAGTCGAGATCTGTCCTGGCCACGTCCTTGCGAATGCTGAGGAAGGGGAAGGATGGTTTGTTGGACACCTACTTAAGAAAGATGCAGAAAACTGTACGACCTCTCATAGGTGCCACGGGAGGTTTTGGGATTGTGTGGAAGGTTATAACAATAGGAATCGTTTTTTTTGTACTGCAGAATCCGGCATAATTTTTCGCTATTGAAAATTGGCGCAACCGCATTCCGGAGTTATTGCAAAAAAAAACTTTCTCCATTTTTCCTATGGAATTTTTGCCTTTCCCGTACAACAAAGTTGTTTCACTCCAAAATCAAACTTTTATAGAAGTCTCGGAGATCCATGATGTTATATACCAATCGACTCATCTCGTCGAGCTGAACAAATGTCTGTCTGTCCGTGTGTTTGTTTGTGTGTGTGTGCACACAAAAACCGAAAAACATTAGCACTTTTTCATATAGTAATTCTTGACCGATTTTCTCGCAACAAGTTGCATTCGACAGGGGACAAAGCCTTTCCTAGCAGCACACATGTTCCACATAAGCTACTGCTACTTATATGTGACCGGATTCAGTCACAATTAAGTTGCTGCAACCATTTTTGTCTGACTTGTGCTGCTCGGGTTGTTGATCATTATTGAATTTGATAACGATAAACCATTGCGTTTAAAAGTTATTAAGAAAATGGAATCGAATACTTGTGACACATATATGATACCAATATCACTGTACAGCATAAAATCATATGTCTGTCACACAGAATCACGCTGGTATCACGATAGCACGATGATTTCCGTACCCTGCCCTGCGACCGTTGTATTGTACGAAACAGAACATAATTTGTTGTTTTGAAATGTCAAATACGCCGTTTGACATATGAAATAAAAACAAACATTTGCAAGCTGATTGAGTAAAATTCGTTTTTCTGCAATTCCGGATGATATTTTTCACAACATTTGCAAAATAATTATTCGTAAGTCCATTATTTGCTACAATTACGCGCTGAATATGTCTTCCTATTGATTTTGCCAGTTCTTGGGTTGTTTCCGGGAAAGATCTACCGTCACTTTTGCATGATATTCAATGGTTTGAGTTCTGTATCGTGTGATTTCGAACATTTTGTTCAAAGATCCCATGGGTTTTAATTGGAATGAGGTCTAAGGATTGGGAAGGATGCGGGCTCTTTGATTTGCCATTAGTCAGAATCAACTTTTTTAGATGGGAAGAATGTTTTGTACCGTTGTTTTGGACAAATTCAAAATTGGATCTGTAGTGTTTGGAGAGGGAGGGAGAAGAGGAGAGGAGGATCTCGTGGAGGTAAAAGTGGAGTGCAGATATAAACGGTAATCAGCGCGAAGTAAATAAGTGTTTGAAAAACCTGGAGTTCCGTGTCCGAATAAACCTGTTAGGGGTCGTACACTAACGTAAACACTTTGGGGGAGAGGGGGGGGGGTCTGCCATTTTCTTACGTTCCATATAAATAAAAAAATATTTGTATGGGAAAAATCTTACATGGGGGTAGGGGGGTTGTAAAACCCACAAAAAATGCTTACATAATTATTGTACGGTTCCTTTACAGGATCTATGACCCAATTGAACAATGCTGGCTTTATCCTTCAAAATGTTCAAATGAGTTGAACGATCAGTGCCGTTTGCACTGAAGTCGCCCCAAACCATAGAATAGAGTGAATAACATCCACAGAAATAATTGCCTTGCAATTTGCAAGAACTCGCATATTTCTGCTAAAATACCTATACGAAGAATTGGAAATCAATGACGTTTTCATATCGATGAATGAACTGCTGACGCGAATTCACAATTTATTAAAAAAAGATATGGATAAATATTGTGCAATACTTATAAAAACCATAGTAACAGTTTATGATTTCTATATATTTTGATGAAAAATATAGTTTTGGAAAGCTGTAGAATTAGTTTCAAAACAAGCTGACTAATAGATACAACGGTGGAAAGAAAAGATGTGTGTCATCTTGTCACTGTACGCGTACAGCGTGATACGAAAATCATTGTGCGGAAATCATATGTCTGTCGATAGTAGAACTATATAAGCGGCATATAAGGTTGGAGTCTTGGCTAAATGCGAGAAAGGCAGTATCATCACTCGGTGAATTAAGCTGGTTTTTTTTCGAAATTAAACAAAAATCCAAATTAATCCACCTACACGTAAAAAAAATTAATGTTGTTTTTATTGACCCTTCCTTCGGAAGTGTCTATAATTTCACTCTGTATGCGTTACGCAGGTGTGTTACGTTTTAATCTATCAAGAAATCTCGTGAATTATTAAATAAAATGTATGGTATTTTAAACAAATTCACTTTTACATTGAAAATATAATTATAACAAATGATATGACATGGAATTATGCCTATTTTTCTGATTTGTTTCAAAGAAACAAATGATTTTAATTGAGGATCATATAGAAGCATGTACAAAAAAATCTTCTCAGAAAAGCAAAAACGTAAAAATTTAAAGGGATTTCAAAAATTTCTTCAGTGGAAGCTAGATAGCAAATATGAGCATGTTTTGAGACACTAATAGATCACTTGTATGCATGTATGTGTGCGTATGTGTGCAAATTCTGAAATTTACTACCATAAAAATCTCGCTCATTTTTAAGGTATTGAAGGTATTGGTTTTACCAAATTAGGCATCCATAAGGCGAAATATATGTTATTATTGAACGCTATTGAGTTTCGCTCAGATCAATGACTGATTTAGTTAGTTCTGGATTAATTAATATCGAGGTCTCTGGAAATTACGAGTACAATATATGCAACCAGCGTTACGATAGTTACTAACCAAGTCACAATAGTTATTCATTCCGACGAGCGCCTTATAGATAGGCAGCATGAAGTACAGTACGTTATCATTCGTTGAGTTGTCACTCAACCCATGACATCCGCCTTTGGGTAGGCAATTATTTTGTCACTATCACGGTAAATCGCCGTGGGAAGCTGAATAGTTTTATCTCGTTTTAAATACTGCAGTCTGGATCTGGAAATAATTTCCTTATAACTAAGGAAGGGTCAAAATCTCACTGTAGGTGGATTAATCTGGGTTTTAATATTTCTAATACTTTTTTGCCAAAGCAAGCGCTTAATGACACGTATAAAAAAAAACTTATACGTCGCATTAGTCACATACATTCGGAAACTTATACTTTTCATTAACTTATGAATGTTAATAGCTTTTTGATATGGGATCATTCATTAGGTGGCATAATGAAGAGTATAAGCATTTTCGAATGGTTTTTTGCCATAACATATAAGGTTATTTTTTTACGTGTAGTGTTGGTGGTGCCTTTCTCGCGCATTATAAAAATGAGAAAAACATACAAGAGAGGTCGAGTTTGCACTTTAGGGGGATAGATTTTACTTTTTTCTTGCATGTATGTCTATTTGCGTTTTTTTTCGATTTTGGAATTTTGTTTTCCAAGGGATGAATTTTGTCAAAAAAAAAAACAATGATTTTTGAATAACTCTGGAACGCAATGGCCGATCGAATCGAACCAATGGGACACAACTAGACCGCAAACCGCGTCGATTGCAACTTGTTGCGAACGAATTGAAAAATGCTAAGTATCAAAAAGTGTGTCGTTCATTTTTGTACACACACATACAGACATTACCTCAATTCGTCGAACTGAGTCGATTGGTATATAACACTATGGTCCAATGCACCGAATGAACACAATGACGTTTGAGACGGGCGCTGTTTACTAAACATGAACACTTGCATGAACTCGATGAATGAAAAAGCGCACCGCTCAAACGTCAATGGTGAACTCGGTGCATTGGACCATGGGCCTTATGTCAAAAGTTCGGTTCAAATGTGATCCTATAGCCACAGACAAACATAACAGACATAACACATTGAACATTTACACATCAAATTCATCGTCATTTAAACACTAACGACATCTGTTGATTTCAGTTAGTTGGGCAAATCACGAACCAGATGGCGTTAGTGAGCAAATATCAAACTCGAGGAAATCCGATGCGCGCTGTATTTGGTCAACTAATGATTATTTGAATTGATCAGTAATTCAGTAAATAATGGAAATTTGACGAGCCTTTACGTATAGTTTGTATACGAGAAATGCAAACATTCTGAAGCTGCTGCAAATGAATGCAAATAAATGTGAATTGAAAGAAACAACTGAATCTGTCTCCATAAAGTGCATCTTTAGTAATGTTACAGTTATAAATATATTAATTTCCCGAGTTTTACATTTTATAACTGTCAAAGAAATAGAACAAGAAATGCAACTTCAGTAGCAGTTTTGAAGCTGCACATGTTTTATACTGGAAAACAAAAAAATAATCATCCGAGGCCAATTCAAATGTCAAACTGTTATGATGTCGATTCGATGTCGTATTTTTTGTAGCTGATGACGTCATCTTCTATTGTTTTGAACGAAATAAAACTAGAGAAAATTCTGTTGCAAATTCGTGCAAAAATACAACTGAGCAGTATTCCAGTTATAAATTTCCCGACGAAACTGTTCGAATTTTTGAAACTATAACGTCTGTAGAAGATGGCATTTTTACAGTTTCAATTTCATTTCCTAACTCCCATACAATTTATAACTCTACTAAAGATGCCCTTATGTTAATTTTATGAAACATTTTGAAATACACGAGGAAGACACCATCACCGCTAGGTGGATTATTCTGTTTTTTTTTATTTAATGGAAAATTCTCCAGGATTTCCATAAAAATTCTTTATAATTTCTACGTATTTTTTTTTGAATTTACACTAAAAAATGTTTGACATACTTATGGAAAATTATTCGGAATTTTGAAGAATTTATTTGGATTTCTACGCGAAACTCTGTTTTAATATCCAAAGAAAATCTTCGAATTCCACTTGAGCTTGAGCTTGAGCTTGATTGACTGCTCGTAGTTGCTACTCCATTATGACCAGATCAGCTGTTCTTGCACAGGGAACCAACAGATGTTTGCTTGGGACTAGCACACATCTTCAATGTACAAGTACTGGTGATCTCATTTGTTAGGTCATACTGGCGCCTGCCACGTCAGAATGCAAGTCAATGTAGGGAAGGGGAGGAAATGATGATGCAATCACTCACCCACTGCAAGCCGAATATACCTCTGCACTTGCCACGAGTTCATGCGGAATTTGTTGGAATTTCTGGGTTAGGTTGGGGAGGCAGGGGTCCGTCTTGGTTAACGAGCTGCCAATGTGATAGATAGGAGAAGGTAACTGATGGAATTTCTAATTGGATGTAGGAAACGAGCTCTATAGTTCATTTCCAATTCTAACAGATTACTGTTAGAATACTCAAGTTGAAGGTATAGGAATAGTAATGGAAACGGTATGGAAGTCCATTTCCAGTTCTAGCGATTGCTAGAACATAAGAAATAAAGAGAAAGATAAAAAGTAGGAGAATGGAACGGACCTGGGATTGAACCCATGACCTCCTGCGTATGAGGCAGAAGCAGTACCCATATGACTACCAAGCCCGCTTCGAAACAAGAGAGATCACGCACTGAACTGATTAATTTTACTACCGGCCGCGCAATGCAGAACACAATAATTCGGCCGACCACGCGATCGTTCTGCTGTCCGAAACAAGAGAGATCACGCACTGAACTGATTAATTTTATTGCCGGCCGCGCAATGCAGAACACAATAATTCGGCCGACCGCGCGATCGTTCTGCTGTCCGAAACAAGAGAGATCACGCACTGAACTGATTAATTTTATTACCGGCCGCGCAATGCAGAACACAATAATTCGGCCGACCGCGCGATCGTTCTGCTGTCCGAAACATGAGAGATCACGCACTGAACTCTGAAAATCTTCGAATTCCACTTGGCCGAATAACGGATAAAGTTGAAAGTCATCTGGCCTACAACCACTTGACCGAATTGAATGTTTGTCCGAAACGGTTATCAGGACGAAAATCTTTTTACCGAAAATGTCATGTGGCCGAAAGCGACAAACAGACGAAAGGTATATTCGGCCGAACTGGTAATTTGACCGAAAAATTGTTTTGCTCTAACAGATCATTTGGCCGAAAATGTCATTTGATAGAAATGGTCTTTTTTTCACTTTTTTTACACGTTTATTTGTCGATTTATGATTATAAAACTATTTACAAATAGGTAATTGTTTAAACTCCGACATCAAGAATGAAATTCAGTTCATCAGTATCTATTCCTCCATTGCTTCTATCAATAAAACTAATATAATTCACTAAATAATTTAATAGTGATACTTTCGTCATCTTTCGAAGACGATACAGTGTGGGCCGCATCAGATTTTCATGGTTGAAACACTGGCCGCCTGTTATCTCATGCAACTTTCGTTTCAGTAGGCGATAAGCGTCGATTACTCTTGGACAAGCAAAGAATTTGTGTTGTATTGTTTCTATGTTCCCCACACAGTTTGTACACTGTTCTCCGTTCGTTCGTTGCATCCTGAAGAGCAGTCGACGATGTGGCACTTTCTGATTTACCCACATGTAGAGAATACTTCTATGGGAAGGCAGAAGATCAGGGATTGAAATGTTTTTCCAAATTCGAATCCAGTTGTAGTTTGGATTATCAGTTTCTACTTTTGGCGTGTCTGGCAGAAAGAGCCATTTGGCCCGAAAATATCTTTTTTTTTAAACAACCATTTCGGCCAATTGACATACAATACATTTTACAAAACTTCAGCGCTGATGGCTTTCGAGTTATCGAATTATGTCGTGAAATTTGACCATTGTGCGCTGTCGCCACCGACGATTTTCGGACCGGCGCGCTCACCTCTACGGCCGTTCCACGCATAACTGTCTCATGTACATAGGAAATCTCAGCAAACATGGGACACATATTCGTATGACGGTAGTCTAGGACAATTTAAATTTAAATATATGCTCAGAAACACAGGATACCACTTGGTGCAAGAACGCTGCCTACTAGAACAATAGCGTGCATGCGACAATGGATGGAACTGGTTTCACGGATTTCACGGAAATGGTCATATCTCAGGCTTTTGGTGTCCGATCTGTGACATCAATCAACTCAGGAAAAGCTCTAGTTTATGTAAAAAATATAAAAAGAGTCAACATTTCACCCAAGATCCAAGCAAAAAATACAAGCGCTCAAAAAAAAGCATTTTTGACATGCCCTCGAATAATCCGGATTATCTCCGGTGTCCAGTTGTCTGAACATGGATTTGAAACAGTTTCCCAAAACTTGATTAATTTTTCAGTCGAACACTGTAAGAACCAAAGAAATCGGTTGATTTTTCACAGAGTTATGGTCATTTCAATTTCGATAAAATTTTGCCTGTGCCGATCATTCTGTCCAAACAACCCCTGTATATGCAAGACAATGATAGATTATGAAATTAAATTGCTTTGTTTATTGGATTCTATTGTCATGTGATGTAAACACATTAAATATCGGTATGTAAACTTTTACCTAGATAAACCAATTCTTCCTTTTCATGTGTTGTTCTTTAATAAAGAAGTTTGGCTGCAGTGTTACATTTTCTATCCGCATTTCTCTTATTAAGGCCTCTAGTGAATATGTACATTAAGTGGAAGATATCCATTTGCAAAATGTATTGAAGGTAACCACTTTCCCTTCGATGGGACTCGAACCCACGACCCTCAATACGCTAGACTGGGTGCTTTAACCAACTAAGCTACGAAGGACCTCCGTCGGCCTTCGCAACCTAGCGGCTACTGAATGAGCTCGAAATTCCCAAATTGGACGCGTATTCAAATCACTCGCAATCCATTTGTCAAGCCAACACTTCCACATGTGTACAGTACACGTTCACATTAGAAAAGCGTGAGTATTTAGAATGTCTGGCGGCTACACACATTCTTCATCAGCTACGTCTCAATAGGTTTCAATTATCCTTGTCCGTATTCCAAACTGTGTACATGGCTTGCAGTATCCTCACGGGTTGCCGACTTAGATTTTTATTTCAAAATTGCTTGAACGAACTTTCATTGTGAAATTCAACTCTTATGTTTATAAAATAAAGTATATCGAAAAGATAAATTATGACAAACATAAAATTGAACTGATAAGATGGAAAAATGCAACAAATACTATAATTTGTTGTATTTCTGATAATGTTTCAGTTGTTCCTACATAAATACAAAACATTTAAGAATTCGGCATCACTGCAATCATATCATCACGTAATAGTGTGTGTAGTTTATGTTGGAAATAGTATTATTGAACTAGGTACAGGCATAGGATTAACTGTTTTAGAATGTTATTGAAATGGGTGCATGGTGGTGATGATGTTTTTCAGGTAGTCTTATATATAAAAATGAAATGGTCTGTGTTCGTATCCGCATAACTCGAAGACGGCTCGATGGATTTTTTTCATTTCTTCAGCAGAAACATTCGTTACAGTTTCCGACGGGTTTATATGATATTTCCTCATTTGAAAATTATTAGTTAAATTGAGTAAATCGTGTAAAACTAAAAAAAGGTTTGTATGAGAATTTTGTATAGGCAGTTAACAACGCGCATTTTCGCCTACTATGCAGGACAACGTCTGCCGGGTCGACTAGTACTTCATAAATGTGACATAAATTTCATTTTTGAAGTCATCAAACTTCTCAATTATAAATTATGTGATTCTATTCACACGGTGCTAGATAATTGGATGAGAAATCAATGTACTTTTTGTGCTTATTGCCTTATTGTTATTGATATACGAACAGATACCCTAATCCAAGCTATATTCAATAAACCAATCCTTATTTGCTTTCTAATGACTAATGAAGACTAGGCAATTTTCGGATTGAAAATTAACTCTACTTCCCTGGGCATGAAAGTATCATCGTGTTAGCCTCATGATATACGAATGCATAAATGGTAACTTGGCTTAGAAACCTCGTGGTTAATAACTGTGGAAGTGCTGAATGAACACGAAGCAGCGAATCGGAAATGTGAAGAAGAAGAAGAACAATTAAGGATCACCTGTGTAATGGACTTCTACTACTGGAACGATTCGTAGCGATCCGAACTAATATGACAACTAATGTTGGCTGCAGATCGTCAGATCCGTCAGGTATACACAGCGATATCGCCATCTCCGTGAAAACGGTCCTGGATTTGGTCGTACATTTAGATCACATGTCATTTTTGCAGAACACCCGGAAGCTGTTACGAATTGTCCAGTGAGTCTTACAGCTCCCAAATTAGGCCTTTTTACAAGACATTTAAAATCAGCTGATTTTATCGTTAGGGGAAGGGGGGGCAATATGCCCTAGCTAAGCAAACACTGCTTTATTGTCTTATTTGTAAAGCTATTCATGGGTATTTTTACATTATGTATCAGTTAAACAAGATAGCTAGTTGATGCCATTCAAAAATTGACAAAAATCTCAACCATATTGATAATATTCACATTTCAAAAAAGTGGTGATATTCTGTTGCCGGAAAACTCATGAGGCAAAACGCCTTTTAGCTGGCAGCTCCTAGGGAACAAAGTACCACGCGTCGGCGAATCAGCATTCTAGTATGGATAGTCCGTGGAGACGCAAGTACTTTGTAGGTTATTGCCACTAGGGCGTTTTGCCTCGCCAAAATGTTAGATGTTTCTTCAAAATGTGAAAATTTTCGATTTTTCCGACCTTCCCATGCACTTTTTTGAAACTTTCTTCGCCTATCCTACATAATTTTAGATCTAGTTTTGTTACGGACATCTTAATGATGGTAAATATGAGGGAAACCACAAAAGGCGTTTTGCATCGGGGGGGCGTTTTGGGGCCTCTTCCCCTATTGACAATTCTTCTATGAAAGTGACAGACTGCCTTTGTCGTGTTTAGCCAAGATACAAACCTCATATGGGTTTATATGGTTCAATGTAATATTTCCTTCATAACTTTTAAACGCAATGACAGATTGTCATCAAATCCAATAGTGATCAACTAGGCTTTGGCCCCAGTCGAATGAAAGTTGTTGCAAGAAAATCGGTTAAGGATTACTATATGAAAAGTTTTCTAATGGTTTTCTTAGCTTCTGTGCACACACATACACACACATACATACGCACGGACAGACAGACATGTGCTCAGTTTGTCGAGCTGAGTCGATTGGTATATAACACTATGGGTCTCCGAGGTTCCTATAAAAAGTTCGTCTTCAGAGTGAAATGATAGCCTGTCGGCACAACTTTGTTGTACGAGAAAGGCAAAAACTTATACATTGCATTAGCCACATACATTCCAAAACTTATACTTTTCATTAATTTATGAATATTATTAGCTTTTTGGTATGGGATCATTCATTAGGTGGCATAATGAAGTGTATTAGAATTTTCGTATAGGTTTTTGCCATAACTTATAAGGTTTTTAACGTTGGATAACGTCTTACTCGAAGGTACTGGGTGTCACATCAGAAAATAAAATTGGAGACCGTCACGAAACCATGTAAGATTTTGAACGATAATACAGCCTTTATCTTTCGATGGATTTTTGAGATTTATATATCAATCGACTCGGATACTCTCCAAAAATTTGTCAATTTCATTGAAACTTTTGATTATTCACGATAAGCTATTAGAAATTTCAATTCTTGTCCTACCCCGTGAAAATATCAGAATCAACCAATCCCGTTCATGCATTCCCAACACGGACATCAGAATGATATAAGCCACGGGCCTTTTGACCCACTGTTTTATTTTCTCTGGGTATAAATAGACCCGTGTTTCGCGCCCGCGCGTCATTTCGGTTCGAGGATCCACGGAGAGCGGACAGAAAGATGGCAGTGAAGGCGGTGTTTGCTGCATCCGTAGCGGCTCAGCGGCAAACAGACTATCTTCGGCGTCATCGGCACTCCAGTGAAAATTTCTCGCATGGTTCGGGATCTGGATTTGTTGTAGTTAATTTAGAAGGCACATTATTCGAAAATTATTCGTTTTTTTTAGAACCTCAATTTTTAAAAAAAAAAAGGTTGCGCAGAATATATTTTCATCAAAGACAAATCATCATCGCTTAGCCACAGCGGAAATTGACTTCGGCAGCAGAATCACAAGCGCGCGTCGGACTATTGAGTGGTTGGTGTTAGTGACTCGGAAGGCGCATTATTTATATTATTCGGTTCTTCTCAGGACCCAACATTCTATAAAAGGGATGGTTGAGGAAGAATTTGGTTCAAAGTGAAAATTAATTGCTTGGCAATCGCAGAAAGTTTCCGTCCGTAGCACGCGTCGGAGGGAGATGCTGCCGCATATATGACATCAGTATCAGTACACCCTAAACAAATCTGTATGACAATATTTGTATTAAGCATTTTGTATCAAATCTCGCATTCAAACCGATCAGAGAATGTCATACTTGGTAATACAGATCATTGCATTAAGTCGGTTTATTTGGTTTCGATCAATACATCCAAACGAATCGATTGCCTTTGCCTTTGGTCGCGTCTTTCCTCATCTGGTAAATAGTCCAAATGGTTAGCGCGTCCGTCTAGATGTGCTAAGTGTGGATGGGCCGGGTTCAATTCCCGTCTTTGACCCATTTTTTTTTGTATGGTTGCTGAGGTTGTCGAAGTATACAGCATTTCACTCCTCGATGGGGGGAGTGTAAAAGTAGATTCAATGTAGCCACTAACACATGACCAGTTCTTATTTTCTCGTGACCGGAGACCTAATACAAGGGCCTGTCGTTTATTTAACACAATCTGTGCATATGTCGCAAATTATGACAAACTGTACGCCAAACTAATGCGAGATTTGTCTAACCCCTGTACTGCCGTCCCAAGCATATCTGTCCCATGTCGATTTTTATCATTTTTGAGTTTTTTGCACCAAACGTTCTAAATTAATGTATATTTCATTGTGAACAAATAAATACATATAGTTTGTTCGAAAACTTGGCGAAAAAATATCGGGTCATTTTGTCCCATTGTAGAATTTCCAAGCATAACTGTCCCATTAAAACAAATTTCATGCAACATGTATTAAATTACTACGAAGAGGCCAATTTTCATTATCAAATCATTCAGATATATAATATGGGTTGTGGTATATAGTTTCAATGGGTAAAAAAGGTTAATCCACCTACCATCGTTGATGCCTTTCTTGTACATCATGAAAATTGAAAAGTAATAATTGAAGCATATTTAGCATGTTTATATAAAAATTCACTTAAGTTTTATAACTAATAGTCTCTCATTTTTATTCGCATTGCATTTTTATTCGGCCCTCCTTAGCCGTGCGGTAAAACGCGGCTACAAAGCAAGACCATGCTGAGGGTGGCTAGGTTCGATTCCCGGTGCAGGTCTAGACAATTTTCGGATTGGAAATTGTCTCGACTTCCCTGGGCATAAAAGTATCATCGTGTTAGCCTCATGTTATACGAATGCAAAAATGGTAACTTGGCTTAGAAACCTCGCAGTTAAGTGGAAGTGCTTAATGAACACTGTGAAGCTGTGAGGCGGCTCTGTCCCAGTGTGGGGATGTAATGTCAATAAGAATAAGAGGAAGAAGATGTATTTATTTACACTTTTTCTTCTTTCCTTTATTGGCATTACCATTTTTGCATTCGTATATATGATGAGGCTGACACCACAGACAAACAGACATAACACAATGATCATTCACTCATTTCTGTTATTTGGGAAAATCACGAACCAGATGGCAGTAGTGAGCAAACGTCAAACTAGAGCAAATCCGACGCGCGTGCCACGAGTGTTCGATTGGCCAACTAATGATTTCTTGATTTGACCAGTAAATCAGTGAACGATGGAAATTGGACGAGTTCTGTTTGTCTGTGCTAACACGATAATACTTTTATGCCTAATAGCACCCGAAAATTCCTTTGACCGTGAGTCCAACCAGGCCACCTAAGCATCATCGCTTTTTAGTCGTGCTTCTAAGCGCATGGCTATAAGGTGGGCCCAATTCATTTACATTTATACAAGATTTTTGCAATAACTTCGGAATTAGTCACTTCTAATCGATTTTCAATAGCAAACAATGGTGCCGAACTTCCCGTCGAGTGCAACTTACTACGAAAAAATGGTTTATACACGCAGGTGGAATTTTCCACTCGACACATCAGATGCTAATCTGAAATAAATTTCATAGGAATCATCAAACACCTTCGCAGTATTGCGGTATTGAGTTACCACGGAACCTGATTTTGATGCTTCTGCGCTGAAACATAATTATCCTGTACTAGTCGACCCGGCAGACGTTGTCCTGCATAGTAGGCGAAAATGCGCGTTGTGAACTGCCCATGGGAAATTTCCATACAAATCTTAGTTTTAGCTTTTCACGATTTACTCAACCTTACTCGTGATTTTCGCATGGGCAAATATCATATAAACCCGTCGGAAACTATAACGAATGTTTCTGCTGAAGAAAGGAAAAAAATCCATCCAGCCGTTTTCGAGTTATGCGGATACGAACACAGACCATTTCATTTTTATATATAAGATTATTTCAGGATCAAATTATGTTTAGGAACCAATTCTCACTGTTCTTACCCTTATATAAGGTATAATATCAGACACACTCGTCACCATGTCAGCTTTTTTATACACATTTTTTCTATGGAGCGTAAGAGCCCCCTCCCCCAAAAGCTTACGTTATTGGTGTATGGCCCCTTACTACAATACGCTTTGAAAATACCTAATGCATCTAATTTGAATCAGGTTATTATCCAGACCCAACTGAACTTTTGCTAAGCGCAAAGTAATCTGATGATACTCTAGCACTGGGACAAATATGCTTGGAATTATCAATTTTGTCTTCAATTTCGCAGCATAAATGTCCCACTGAATAAATTTCACTAAAAAACAGTGTTTATCCTTTGAAACATACTAAGCCATTAGAAATACACTATTTTCATCGATATACGTTTATTAGTGAAGGTTTCATGGGGCAATTTAGCTACAAACTGAAAAATATGTTTCCAACTTCAATCGCATTTTTCTCAGTTGCATATTTTTCGACATGGGACAGATATGCTTGACACGGCAGTGTAGTTCCGTTAAAGTTCCAATCAAGGCCAAAATCATTTTAAATGGCATGTAAGATCTAAACACAATTGGTTTAAAAAATAACTGATGTATAAAACCAAAAAGCTCTGTTGGAACTTCAGTTATTTATTTTCTATATATATTTATACATTTTGATATTTATGAACTTTTTGCGAATCTTACATTAATTATATTTAATTACATTTTGTCCAGAATGTTTACAAGAATTTGAAAAAGGTTGACGTATATTGTTATTTATCGTTAAAGGTTCCTTATTCTACTTGGATTCGTCTATAACATCTGATCGCACCCTAATGAACACATAGCATCGCAACACACACCCATCCTGAGAACATTGTCAATTCCATTCAAGCATTCGAAGCAATCCAGACAGTCAGTTGTTCTGCGTGTATCGGGCTAGATGGGTGTGTTGACCCATGAGTTTTGATATACAGACAAGATGAAAATGTGCATATTAATAAAATAGTTTTATAAAAAAAATGATTGAAGTATGTTCAATCATATCATCATGTATGTTGAATGTCACAAAACACAAGAGTTGAAAAAATGCCGGAATTCAGCTCAATTAGTTCACGCACTCTACACCTGAGAAGCAAAGATAGCTGGAGCAGTGCTGTAAATGTGTATTAATGCTTACCTAGAAAGTAAAGTGACAAACAAGTGCAATATTTACCGTAAACCAACGCGTTCACAGTTTAGTATTGTGTGCTTCTATTCTTTCTACATCCGCGACATAGTTGTTTCCAGTGTATAGTGTTCTAAGCGCAGGAAGAAAAATAGTTAAATGAACCGGAAGCTGTTTCATGTTTCTTTCACATCGTGCATTGCGACTAGTGAATGCATTATAGTTTCTGCAGCGATATGACTCATTGAATCTGTTGAAGTTAGTCATCGTTAGGCATGATAGATATCATGCAGTTGTGATAATTTTCTTAATTGTTTTACGATGAAACAAAGGAATGTAATTTGTTTATGATTTAGACTTGATTTCCAGTGTAAATCATCGTGCGTGAATAATTTTATTTCAATCGGTACACCCTAGATTGAGAGAATATATGTGTGACCGGTCGGAATAGAGTTTTTTTTTATTCAAGTTTGGATCGTTCTTCAAAATCTCCATCGTTACAGTTTCAAAAATAGATTTCATGTCTGGCATGTCCAATGAAATAAAACACACTACGATAATAAATATTCAACAATAAATTGAATTAGTTATCACAAAATGTGTGTTCGATGCATTAGTAAGTATTAAAAAGTACATAATAATGGCTAGACGGAATTGAGCAAATTGTTTCAAAATTACAATATCGATTTGATTTTTTTACAGTCGCGTTTTAAACCATGTTCTGAAAAAGAAGTTTAGTTTCATAGCAATATAAAATATAGTTTCGTGGAATTGTTGAAATATAAATGAGTATGATAGTCAGATTTAAACTGAGAGACGTTGATTCTAATTGTACTGTTGCATCGTTTATTCATTAGATAGTTCACCCCAATAAAAGTGTTAGTTTGCCAGCATGAATTCTAACATAAGAAAACACGACGACATGTGAAACCCAGAGAGTTTCATATGTTTCCTTTTGTATCAACGTGCACATATGACAACAAAGATAAAAAAAATAGGTTCTACTTCTTGTTATGCTTTTTATATAGGAAAGCTGCCGCGAAATTGAGAACCGGTTTATCCAGTTTATACCTCAAAAGGAAGATGAATAAGGCATAAGAGCATAAACCTTTTCTTTCTTACATTGCTTTCTACACCTGAACCGCGTGTATGATGGCCACAGTTATTATATGTATGACCCAGCTTGATGATGTTGAATGTTCTGGGCAATGATCAAAAGAAATGAAGGAAAATCAGTCTCAAGATATGATTAATTCCAGTTGATTTGTGGCAGCAAAACACTCTCGAAAAAATATGTAGAAAAGAAAAGCTGAAATTGCGCTATTCCACTTTGTGCTGCCTTCGTTGTTCTTTCCCTCCGAATAGTGTTCTGTGTTACAGCATTACAACTTTTCCCAAAAGTAATTGACCTTTAGTTGCTTGTTACTGAAAATCAAGTGGACTTATTTAAAATGATTTCCTTAAAATTTTAGTGAGATTGAAAACGAAATAGTGATGAGTAATTAAATGTGAAAATGTTATTAAGAACGTTGATAATATATATCTAGTGAAAAGAAATTTTACAGTAAAGAGAGAAATGATCTAGTGGCTCTTCCATGCTATAAAAGTGTAGCTTTGAAAAGAGTGATATCAACATTTCAACAAAAGCAACAAAATGCCTTCTCAACCTTACGATTTGGTAAAGGATGACCAAGACATACGGGTGCCTATGTATCCTGAGCAAGCATTTTACGGAAATGGAATCACTTTCCAAGCAAGGGTAAGTTTTACTTCTGGATAGAAAGCCTTGTAGTTATTTGAACCACATGAACTACTGAAACAGCATTTTAATTGACTCTTTGTCAGACAAAACTGTAGTTGATCTGGTACAACATGAGTCGGCGTGCATTAACTGGTTGTAAGGCGAACGACAGCAGTAGACCTTATTTGTAATAGCTGTAGTATAATAACTGCATTTCAATACAGTGAGTCACATTCCTTTATAGTTCGGTTAGAGGGTGACATAGAAAACATTACCCCAACTAAGCACTAGCATATGTATTTTTCATTTTATCATGAGTTTTATGGATTTATCAAGACGATCATATAACAGTCCAATTCAACTACATGATAAAGCATATCTCATACTTTTCATGACTCACTTTTTTATAGTTCTTATTCCTTATATTAATATTCTTGTTATTCATTAAGACTGTTGAATGTCAGATGAATTTTAAATAAACAAATAAATCAAACAAATATTGTTCGTTTCTTGGCAAATTTTAATAATGATGTATTCAATAAGCCTCAACCAAAATACATTCAAGATTATTCAATAAGTCAAAAATGAAATGATGATGTGTATGCTTTCATAAAATGATTCGCTGAAGTGATGTTGATACGCCTATCTCTCCATGTTTATATTTTTTTTCCACGTCGTATTTCCATTTTCATCGTGCATTCTCAGGTGATGCTGCTTTCTCTGCTGAGAGCAGGTGCATTTTGTATATATATACATATATATAATATGTAAAGAGTAAACATTTAATTTCCAAAACCAGAACAAGTCCTGTGACACGTATTGAAACCAACAACTTTAGAATTTGATCCTTATAAATAAAACGTACAACCGAGTTGTTTACATCTAGTTGAATACGGCGTGAATTCTGGTCCCATTGTTTTCTATTTTAAATTGCACAGGTCGATTATTGCTTTCCGAAAGAAGAAGCGAAGGATATTTTACAAACATCGCAAGGAAATAAATAAATAGCGAATCATAATAATAATTAATATCAAACAGTTTTACATTCATCGTTCTGAAGTTAATGGAATGACGAATAATTAAAAGGTAAGAACATTACTTTTTGCCTTTCTCGTATAACAAAGTTGTACCGAAATGCTATCATTTCACTCCGAAAACGAACTTTTTATAGAAACGTAGGAGACCCATACTGCCCAGAAATGTATAACAGTCCCATGTTTGCTTGATTTCCTATCTAAATGGGACTGTTATGCATTTATGGGCACCATATAGAAATCGGCTGAGCAAATGTCTGTCTGATGTCAATCCGATTATCGGATTTACTTGAAATTTTCAGGGAATGGAAAACATTTTTTTAGGTATAATTCACAACATTTGTTTTATTCGATTTCATCACCCATCTTGAATATGCGCACATTCCTTCGCACTCCACCCATCACATTATGTACAATCGATTTTCCCTTTTTTTTAGTTGTTTTTACCCAAATTTTCTTCAACTCCAGCTCTATTTTACTAATTTTGGGACGTTTGCGAAGTTTTGTCTTAACAATTGCCCAGAATTTTTCAATTGGGCGAAGTTCCTGTGAATTTGGTCATAATGGAGTAGCAACTACGGGCAGTCAATCAAGCGCAAGCTCAAGCTGGGCGAAGTTCCGGTGAATTTAATGGGTTCATATATGTTGGCACAAATTTAACTCCATTAGCTCGGTACCACTCCAACACGTTTCGAGCGTAGTGGCAGGACGCCAGATCAGGCCAAAACAGAGTTGATACTATGTGTTTTCTTATGAATGATAAAAGACGCTTCTTGAAGCACTTTTCGGGGTAAGTCGTACCGTTGATTGTTTCAGAAGTAGTGAAGGGAGCGCTTACTCTACCACATCCGCAAATCTCTTTGCAAATTTTGATAACTTTTTCGTTCTGACATCCTCCGGAATATCGAACTTAGACTTGGTAACGAAATATTCTTGCCCAGCAAGCAGTGGTGGAAATACTCGCTTCACGAGTAAGAAAAGAGTGTAATTGGGCCTACAAAAAATGCCACACTCGCGCGAACCTACTGCCTGCATTTTTCTGGTGCTTGCTTTGTTTGCGAGTACGGGCAGAGCAAAGTAAAAAAGCAGGGCAGTATTTTGTTCGGGAGTAAAAATCACGGTCGCGAGTTTGTGGTTATTTCGAATACAATGGGTAAATTTCACTTCTGATAAACACAATAACTATAAACAAAGGTATTCTTGCTCGAACACCTCGAACATCCGTGATAAACATGTTCCGAATTAGTAAACGAACTTTTGGTAGGAAATGGGGACTTAAGCCGAAAATGATCCATTGGATATATTCAGCTATAGTAAAACCAAGAATTACCTATGGTTCGTTGGTCTGGTGGCCAAGTACGAAAGAGAAGAGTGCTCAGATGAAGCTCGAAAAACTTCAACGATTAGCGACTATCTCAATTACAGGTGCAATGAGCAGTACACCATCGAGTGCACTAAATGCTTTACTGTACATGCTTCCTCTGCATCAAATTGTACAATTAGAAGCTGAAAAGATTGCCTTGAGGATCAGAAGATCCGAAAACCTCTTAGGAGGTGACCTTAAGGGTCATCTTAACATTCTAAAAAACTTCAGTATAAACTCCCTAGTAATAAACAATGAGGACTGGATGGAGAAAAATACAATTTCAATAGACTATTCAAAGTAATTGATCCTGGGCGCAATACATGGTTGAATGGAGGACCAACACTTCGTTCAGGATCAATTACGTTTTATACTGACGGTTCAAAATTGAACAACCATGTGGGAGCAGGAGTTACTGGCCCTGGGATAGACATATCGATTCCCATGGGAAGTTGGCCATCCGTATTCCAAGCGGAAGTTCACGCAATTCTAGAGTGTTCTGTAATATGTTTGCGTAGGAACTACAGACACTCAAATATATGCTTAATGTCCGACAGCCAAGCAGCTTTGAATGCTCTGAAGTCGGCAACATGCACTTCAAAACAAGTTTGGGAATGCATTCAGTCCCTCCAAAATTGTCTTGTCGGAATCAAGTTAATCTATATTGGGTTCCAGGACACTGTGGAATATATGGTAACGAAAAAGCCGAAATGCTTGCGAGTCTCGGATCATCAAGTAGGTTAACAGGAACGGAACTTTTGTGCAGTTTGCCAACTTCTTCTCTTCGTATGGAGCTGAACGTATGGGAATCTATGAAAATAGAAACCAATTTTAGGAACGCAACTAATGCCAGGCAATCGAAACGTTTTATCACTCCGAATGTTTCCATGACTCGCAACATCTTAGAATTATCTAAAAGAGACCTTAGCACTTATACGGGTCTATTACAGGTCATTGTCCGAGTCGATATCATTTGAAGCTTATAGGGAAACTTCAGAATGATCTATGTCGCTTCTGCGACATAGAAAAAGAAGATTCGGAGCATCTGTTATGCCGTTGTCGGGCAATTTTTCGAACAAGACAAAAGTTCTTCACCAAGGGGCTTATAGAACCACTTGAGCTTGGTAGAACAAATCCCAATTCGGTGGTGCATTTCATTCGAACAGCTGAGCCGTGTTGGGGAGAAGCTGTTAGTCAAACAATGACGATCACTTCCAATAGCGATACGCCATAATGACATAGCAAGAAAAAAAGGGGAATATATTACAATAGATCAAAAAAATGGTCGCAGTAATAAAATATAAAAAAACCGAATTTCTTGCAACAAGTTTCATTCGATAAAGGCTTTGCGCCTTGTTGATCACTTTTGAATTTTATGACCATCGACCCTTGGGTTTAAATGTTATGAAGAATATGGTACATCAAACAATATTAGCACCATATAAGCTTGGCGGCTTGGCTAAACGCGAAAACGGCAGTATCACTACTCGGTGAATTAAGTTAGATTTTGATATTTCAAAATGGCTTTGCAAAATAGTTGCAATGTACCTGACGAACAAATATGCATTAATTATTAAAAATTAGCAAAAATATCAATATGTAGATGCTACTAGATGTCACTGCCCACTAGCATAACAGTTCCATTTAAAATTTTTATAACTTTTGAGTAAGCCCAATGAACAGGGTTGTTACGACTGGCGCTGATTTACAAAACGATTTTGAAGCCCCGCGCAGATTTTGATGAAAATTCAATAAATAGAATGCTGTACCTGAAATATTTTAAGCATGATTAGATGATTCAGGTTTGTAATTAGCATATCTTACCAGAAAAATGGGGTCTGTAGTATGTACATAAAGTTTATAGTCTAAACGTTTATCAAGTATTAATACCAAGTCATGTGCGTCCCATATTGAAAGTACCCGCATAACAGTCCTACTATTAAGAATTTACATGACCTGATTGCACAAAACTAAACAATGTTTCGATCAAACTAAATTGTTTCACGGTTATCTACCGAATGATGAACAACTCATTAAAATTTCAGCTAGATACGACGATGTTTCAATTTTTTAGGTAAGTTAGATTACATCTTGAAATTTATTAGGTTTTTGATTAAGTTTTAAATGGAAGATGCGATTTGAAACTTCAATGGCTATTATCTCAGTATGCGAAAAAACAGTATGGGACTGACATGCGAGTGGGTATACAAAGTATACATAGTGTTAAAAATCAATCAACTCAATCAAATCAATTTGGATTATATTGGGGGTACCCATTGCTGAATAGCGAAATGCGATTTTGATTCGTAGCAGCAGAAGAAAATCGAAAATCATAACATTCCTAATAACCAGACGAAAATAAATCGATTATATTAGCATTTGCTAATATGCATAATAGGGTGGCTCAATTCAGTATGGAAAAAACTTTTTCCAATTTTTAAGATGGGCCGCCCACTTATTCGTTTCGATTTGGTGTCTTGATGCTCTGGACGAAATTTCAAACAAATTGGTCAATGTTTAGGCGGTGCTAAACTCGTTGAAAGTTTATATGGCAAAAATATATGCAGAAACATCCAAAAACAGTCATTTGTTAAATTCGTTGAAATATTAATCGATAAAGATTCTTAAACTTAAAGTAGTTCCAACGAGTTCCACCCTAAAACATCAACAGAATCGTTGTTTTCGGTGTACCCTATGAAATCATGTGTATTGCAGCTGCAACTATCCGCAACTTTGTGAGTTTCAATCAGTTGAAGTTGCATTAAATTAACTTATCTTAACTTATCTAACTTATTTTCTTATCAGTCATTTGCAGTCAGATGACACAATTTACGATGAAGAACTATGATATTAATTTAATACAGAATGTTATGCTGAAAACCGCGAGAAGATTAGTGTTTACCCGGCGAAGTTATTATCATTTTTCTGAAGTGGGGTTTGAGCAAATTTCGTTTCTTTTACGTTTGAAAATTTAAAAAAAATTAACCCATACAACACTCCAGTAAAATGCAAATATTTTTGCCTAATAAACTTCAATCATCTCGCGGGTTTCAGCATAACATTCTGTATTTAATTCTACAAGAACTGAACGAGTATCATAGTTCTACATCAGTGGTCCCCAGCATGCTGTCTATAAAGGGCCGCATAGAAATTTTGAGCTGTTGGAGTGGGCCACAGTATGTTTGCAACATTTGTTTTTCAGTTCATAATGCATTTTACAGATTATTGTATATTTGAACAAAATATTTTATTTCTGTGAATCTTGTTCAAATAAAATATGTACTTGTAATGATATAACGTGTTATCGCCGTAGCTGACTTTTAGATCCATTAGTAGCGGCAGGCCTGGTAGCGATGAATGCCATTCAAAATAGTGACTTCGTGACCAACGATGACTAAAAAAGTGACCAAATAGTGACTTTTAGTTTCAGGAAAAGTGACCAAATAGTGACTTTTGTATAAAGTTTATAACCAGATAGTGAGCTACAAGTTGTATTAGCATTGTTATGGTGAAATTCTAAGGATAAAAACTATGTAGCGATACTCATATTTATCCTTAATCCTTATCTAGAGTGCTATCATAAATCAAGAAAAGACAAAAACTTAAAAAAATTAAGAGCACGAAGATTACTACTACGCCTATCTTCACGGTAACCAGGAAAAGGATGGAACTTAGCAAGATGTCATCGCCTTAGTGACAACCTCATAAGTACCACGGAGTTGGATATTGGGGAAGGTATTCGTTCGTTAAGCCAGAAGCTTGCAGTTTGACCATGATAAATCATGATATGGAAATGCTAATATCATCTTCCAAATTCGGACGTACATGTTCATGATAGCATTAGAGGCGAAAGTATAGAATTGATAGTTCCGTTAGGATACGGCAGACATGAAGAATGTTTTTTTTATAGAAGTCGATTTGAAAGCGAGCGGAGGGCAATATTTGTGATGGCATATATCGCACGACCTTCCTTCTGCCAAGCTCCCGTATCAGATAAATCATATTTAGTCACACCACAAAAAAGTATATATCAGCCGTCACGGAAACAGGTAGTTTTCCGTGAAACTGCAAAAACAATGATCTAATTGATTCCTAGATAGAGAATTATTTGAACTCACAAAGCTTATAAATCTTTAGTAGTTAAAAAACTTAAAGAAATTAAAATAATGAAGAACTTTTTAAAATAAGATTTTTCCAGCAATAGGTAGATTTTTTCAATAACAGTAGGAGCTTAAAGTGGGTGAATTAGTTGACAATGCAATACGCGTCTGCATGCACGGCACCAAAATGCTGATCCACCGATGCGTGTTGCATTGTTCCCTAAGAGCTGCCAACTAAAAAGCGGTTTGCCTTATGAGTTGTCCGGCATCGTAACATAGCCCATTTTTTTAAAATGTTATTATCAATATAATTGAGATTTTATAAAATTTTAAGATGGAATCGGCTAGCTATATTGTTTAACTGTTGTATATATTGCTAAGACATCAAAACAGTCTTTGCTTAGGTAGGGTCGGCCAATCCTTTCGATAGTTTTCTATGGGTATTTGTATAAACTTTGTGTGAAAAGTAACTCGGTCTCTGTAAGAATTCTTAATATGAAGTTAATTTAATGCAACTTCAACTGATTGAAACTCACAAAGTTCAATTTTAAAGTACTTTATGTCATATTATCGCTCATTATTTTCCCTGACATAGAGAAACCTTGCTCGACATCGTCATGTGATGCAGCTAAAACTGTGTTCACTATCTTAGTTACAGTAATAAATTTATGTTTATCTGTATTAAAAAAAACTGGATTCTACACTACTCAATTCTGTACTCTGTACTCTAGACATCGAAGTGTATTTTGGTGTCAGCCTACATAACATCTATGTATAAAGTAACGAATTTCTTGAATCATAATTATGAAACTATTCACGATACATAAATCGTGCTTCAACATCAGGTTCCCGAGTACACTGAAAAAAAAAATAGGAATGTTGAAATGCTTTTGCTGTCATGCAATGCTTATCAATGGGCCACATGTAGTGTATTCCCAGAAATTCTTCGCGGGCCGCAGGAAAAGGCTTTGAGGGCCGGGCCGCATGCGGGCCGCGGGCTGCACTTTGGGGATCACTGTTCTACATCGTAAAATGTGTCGTCCAACTGCAAAACACTGTTTCTGGATGTTTCTGCATACATTTTTCTATATAAACTTCTATCGAGTTTAGCACCGCCCAAACGTTAACCGATTTGGCTGAAATTTTGTCCAGAGCATCAGAGTATCAAATAGAACCGAAAAAAAATTGAAAAAGTGTTTTTTAAGCCACCCTAATGTATAATAATCCGACGATATAATGGATCATTTGAAGATCACTTCATGTGGATAGTTTTTAGCCTCTCCAGTAGCCTTGCGAGTTAAGGCGTAGGATAGCCAATCCGGAGATTGCGAGTTCGATTCTCAGTTCGATCTATGATGTTTTTGGGTTGGAAACATTCTCGACACCTTGGACATAGTGTATCCATTGTACTTGCCACACAAGATACATACTCATGCAATGGCGGGCATAGAAAAGCTTTCAAATCAAGACAAAATTTTCAAATGACTTATCTGCTTTTGTAAACATAGATTCAAACGACGATTTGACGAATCGATAGCTCTCCACGCAAACCAATACCATCAATAGGTAGGTGAATGATTCCGCTACCTGTTGGTGGTGTTGGTTTGCGTGGGAGAGCTATCAGATTCGTCAAATCGTCGTTTGATTCTTTGTTTACAAAAGCAGATATATCGTTTTGAAAATTTTGTCTTGAATTAATAAATGAGGAAAAGCTAATAGAACACTAAGTTGAAAAGCAGGCGTTTATTTTATTCACTGATACTTGGAATAATTCATAAACATTATAACAAATTGTACATTTATAGAAAGTTCTTGGATAAAGATTCTTTGCAGCTTTATATTCTACTAAAATAACATTGATACAAATTATTATATTATTATATTAATTATAATAAGTATTATAATTTCAATGAGGCATAGATATCAGCAGATAATAAAATAAAAACAAAGCTACCCGAATGACCTAATAAGAAACCTAATATGAAACTCATGACAGCTCCGCAGTGCACAAGTACTGGTGCCACGCGGTGCCTACCCGCTACACTCGTTTAATCATAGTAGAATTTTATGTCATTGGCGTGTTAACTGCAAATCTGGGCTCAATCGGGCTTTTCCATCCAATTTCCAGTACGAAATAGTAACACAGGTGTATTTTCCCATATATTTCGGCTGAAACCCCCATATTAACTTCAAATTAATTGCGCCAGCTTATGCAATAACCGATCAGGCTGAAATTTTCAGAGAATGATTTTCTTATCCAAAGGCAAAATCCTGGGGGTAGAATCGGACGACTTTTTGAATCCTGGGCCAGTCTAGTATGCAGAGATGATAAGTGAGAGACTTTCTCTTTCTCTTTAGGATTCAATCCCTGCTCAGACTGATTGTAATAAGGAGAAAAAAGAAAAAGCATTGAGGACGTAAACGCCGAAATTACGTTGGAATGAGGCAAAATAATATTTTATTTTTAAAATTTTT
Source organism: Armigeres subalbatus (assembly GCF_024139115.2). Classification (NCBI taxonomy): domain Eukaryota; kingdom Metazoa; phylum Arthropoda; class Insecta; order Diptera; family Culicidae; genus Armigeres; species Armigeres subalbatus. The sequence continues at coordinate 1,692,317 of NC_085140.1, forward strand.
AATACAGAGTTTGTGACTGATTTTTTTTTTCGTTTGAAGGCATACAATGTTTTTTTTTGGCTTCAGCTGCTTGCGATTTTGAGACAAAATTTGGAAACCAAGAGAAGGTAGTTGCGTATTTTACCCAACCGGCGCATTTTATACATATCTCCCCTAATTATGTATCTTGGCGTAATAATATCAGACAGGAGGTAAAATTCTAGCTGTTTATGCAAAATAATAAGCATGTAATTGCCTAGAATAAGGTTTTCAATTGAATTTCTCCGTTGGTGCGTTTTTGCGGCTTTCCCACCTAACTTATTGTTTACGTTTTTGAAAAAAATCTCTCATGAGTGCAGGTATTGATTTCCTGCTTTTGTTTAACGTAAGTAAAATTGCAACCTATCTCTATCTTTCGTATAATCGGTATCTGTCAAAGGTACAATAAAGTAGTGGAATTAAATGGAATTGTACAAACTTGTCTTATGACCAGGGTTGGGAAAAATCAAATTTTCGAAAAATCGAGAATGATCAAACTCACCCGCGATTTTACTTTTAAATTATCAAGTGATTAAAACTCGCCAGCGATTAAGAATCGTTCGAAAATCGTATCTTGATTTGAAGCATTTACCGTTACATTTTGAACTCTTTTTCCTCACTAGCATGAAGCTATAATGCCAAATATAAGATATAACGGGACTGTTAACAATTAGCTATTATTAGTGCAGATTAATGATTGAATGAAAATTCTGTGTTTATTATCGTTTGAGTACAAAATTTGAGAAGTTGTCGCCGGTGACAACTCGCCTACTGTTTTCACGTGAGAAGTTTTCACATGAAAATTGCAATCATGATCGTCTGATAATGATTAAGCACAACACTGCTTATGACAAGTATAATCGTTGTTGAACTTAATATGTGGATTAAAAAAACACATAAATAAAGTTTAAAAAAATCTTTCGTATGTTCGAAATCAACAGCCACTTGTCCCAAATAAGGCTAAAATAAGCAATTGTGAGCAATTATCGTTGTTTTTAACTACATGGCGCCATAGGCAAGTCGTTTGATGGCATAATATTGGTTAAAGCTCCAATATATGCTGATGTACAACACTAAATATGCTCAACCGCAGCATAATGAGCTAAGGTTTGAGCCATACTATTAAGGTTCCCATCTACATCCGTATGTGTGGAGTGTTTACAAAACATTCCCTTTGTTTGCTGTTAGAACTGTCAGTTTTTCTTTCCCTGTCATAAGACGAGTTTATTCTTCTTCTTCATTGGCATTACATTCCCCACTGGGAAATTGCCGCCCCACAGCTTAGTGTTCGTTAAGCACTTCCACAGTTATTAACTAAGCTTCTAAGCCAAATTACCATTTCTGCATTCGTATATCATGAGTAACACAATGATACTTTTATGCCCAGGGAAGTCGAGACAATTTCTAAGCCGAAAATTACCTAGACCGGCACCGGGAATCGAACCCAGCCACCCTTAGCATGGTCTTGGTTTGTAGCTTCGCATCTTACCGCACGGCTAAGGAGGGCACCTTTAAGTGAGGGACGAGTTTAGTACAATTCCATTTAATTCCACCACCTCGTATTACTTTTACACATACGTATTTCGACCTCAAATGTAAGGTGGTGTTTAGTGTCTCGTACTTGACTCCACCTTTTCTTGTTTGCTGTTAGAAAATAACAAACAAATCCGTGGCTTCACTAAGAAAAACTTGACGCATGGTCAGACAGACATCAGGTGAAAATGAAATTTTTCAATTCGATTCAGTAGCACGAGAAAATGCGTGTCCGATGTGCGCAGGTTTAGAGGAAACGGCGGAACACGTGTTGTTCGTGTGCCCACGATTTCGCACAATGCGTGACCACATGCTTGCCACATGTGGTCTGGACATTACCCCGGAGGAACGCCGTTTTATAAGCTATCGTCCAAATCGTCTCGGAGCTACACAGAAGGTGGCGCGTGGACTCGAGGAATGGCTAGGTCAGGCACAAATAAGAGGTGGTCCAAGGGTTCGGAGTCGGCTTCATGGGTCATACCGGTGCCCTGTGGTCGAACTCGATTCTTTTATCAAACAAGTGGCCGCGTGAAGAACAACATGGTAACGTCGCTTTCGCGGCGTCGGTCAACCGGGCGGATTCCGAGCCCGAGAACGGAAAGGGGTCCTCGCAAAGGCTGGGGCAGGCGTAGACACCACGTCGGCAAGTCCTGTGTGTTGACGAATAGGCCCTATCGTAGAGAGGTCAATTTGGGGTGCACGCGGCATCATCATTCTTGATACCATTCGAGGGAAGCAGGCGCGAAGTCGACCCTTCCCACCTTCCGAGGACAAAGAGCATGGTAAAGCGACCTGGAAAGCCGGCAATGGGCCGGTTGTACCGAAGAGACGATGGGCTTGGCGGCAAATGAAACGCTTTAGCGGGTCGGGTATGTAGCCCTGCCTCCCTCGTTTGCTGATGGAGGTGCTCCCTAACCCCGCACTTCCTGGGCTTCCCAGGATGCCTGTTGAGCAGATTCCCCCTCTATTGCTTAGGAAGAAAAAATAAAATAAAAATTAAATGCACACACACAAAGGATACTGAAGAACGCTGCTGGAATCTTTACAGAAATAGTTATAACACATCAAAGATTGGTTGTGCAAGTAATATGCAAAACATATTATGTTCTTTACAAAAATAAGGTTATTTTTCTTCTTCTTCTTCAATGGCTCTATATTCCAACTGGAACTTGGCCTGCTTTTCAACTTCTTCTGTATTCTATTAGCATTTCTCAGTTATTAATTGAAAGCTCTTATGCCCGCCATTGCATGAGTATGTATCTTGTGTGGCAAGTACAATGGATACACTATGCCCAGTGTGACGAGAAAGTTTCCAATCCGAAAACATCCTAGACCCTACCGAGAATCGAACTCGCCATCAAGGCTATTGGAGATCCCACAAAAATAAGGTTAAAAAAATCGAATTTGACTCAAACTACCTACACTTAAAGTGACAGTGCGTTAAATTTAAAAAAAATACCACCAGGACAATCGTTATGCTTTTCATTATGACAGATAAGACATCTATCTATCTATTCAATGGAACGGTTTATTTTAATTTTAATTCAAGTTATTTCGTACAATAAGACGAGTGTCGACAATATTATTATATGTTAACCAGAACATTGAAATATATTAAGAATGATTAAATGACTAATACACATTTGTAATTAGCATGTCATACATATCAAAAACATGGGTCTGTACAATGAAGTTTATAAACTGAACGTTCCTCAATTATCATTTTTTTCGCTGTTAGTTTATTCCTTTGACGAATAATTTTCTTTCGGAAGGGCTGTTCTCATACCACGTGGACAGAAGTCAAACAGTTTTAGATGTGTTACTTCCCTCCATCAGCGTACACATCTGCTCATGCATTTTTTTTTATTAATTTGTCTGAACGATGGACATTCTTCATACCCTTCTACCGCCTAAGTTGTTCACATGGTATACGGATAGCTCCTAAATATTTTATATAGGGTAACGGTACTGATAGTGGAGGTATTAGTAGATCCACAAAGGAAAAAAATTGATAATTACGAAAAAAATTGATAATTATAATTAATAAAAATTTTAAAAATTGATAATTACGGGAAACTTACAACTTTATTACTTTAGCCAATAGATAAACTAATAAATTGGCTAACAAAAATGATATTGATGTCATTTAACATCAACAATTACCATATATTGCTTGCACCACTATGGGTACACTGTTCCTTTAGTGGCGGTAAAAATTAATGTTGGTTCCCATGGTGATGCTATCCATTGATTTCTTATGAGACTCGCCACTATTGGTACAGGTGCAAAGGAGACAATTTTATTAAGGAAAATCATTGTTTTCAATCGTTTTTCAAGCGAAATTTTAGTATAAGTTGCATTTGACAGGATATTTAAAGCACGACGCATCAATTGAAACCATCGTAAAGTGTATAATTATGATAAATCGCATTAAAACCCCACTACCTCCACTATTGGTGCTACCTCCACTAAGGGTACGGTTACCCTACTGGATTTGACGAAAAATTCTTCATAAGCTAAAATCCCAATCAATATGAAAGACGCTTTTGCTCCGGTGTGCTTATTCAAAGCCGGACTTTCCCAATAGGACGCTTTGAGAGAGCCTCTTTTCTCTTTCTATTTTATTCCGATCGCGAGCTCTTTACCCAAGCACGCATGCGCTGTTTGAAGCGGTATACTGCCGTGATACGCATATTTGTCCCATGTTTGCTGGGATTTCCTATGTACATGGGACTGTTATGCATATCACGGCAGTATAGGTATATCTACTCGGTAGGCACCAAACCGATGTTATTGCAGTTTGCGTTGAGTTCGCCAAATGCACGAAGTTGCAGCAAACATGCAAAAGATCTTGCATACAGTGTTGCTGGCTATTTTATCTTTTAAGAAGATTATGTTATAATTGAAGTCGTAATGATTTGATATTCTATTTAAGCAAAATATAATGAGCTCTTACTCCACATTTAAGATATTGTGATAGAAAGTTATTTTTTTACAGGAAAGTATCATAAAACTAATAAATAAAGTGCCAATGTTTGACATACTTCCCCTGAAAAGTAAGTAAAATATGATAGCACCACTGCTCTGATGTACACATCAAGCTAAAACTAACGTGAATCCATTGAATAACACGCCTAAAACAGACGAATCAGCATGAATTTTGACAGCTCGTTCCTGTGCAAGTTGCTTCTGCAGGTTGTCTGCATTGCTAATTTTATTTGCAAATCGCAATACTTTTCTCCATCGGCACCAAACCGTGCACTGCCAACGGAGAACGCTTTGACTACCTATACATCGCCGATTGCGGTTAGAGCGGGTGACCTACACATATAAAATAATGCGTGTATGATGCATGGAAAACCGTTCTCGGCTGAAAGTGCACGTGTTGGACAACATGTAGTGGTGCGTCGTTTCGGTATTGTAGAGTAAAATATAACGCGCCCCCATCGCAGCATTTCAGTTGCCTGCCTCATATCATATGCCGCCTATAAAAAAAATCTATGCATATTTTACGATTATGTATTTATTATTCGTCAAATTTGTACAAAACATATGATAAATGCACATAATCCAAATATATATTTGGATAAGAATGACATCTATCGAGAGTTTAAATGTTAGGGACAAAATTGCTACCTATGCAGGGCACAGGTTGCATATGCGGATGCGGCCTCTGTTAGAAGTGTAATAACTTTTTTAAGGACGTTCCAACAGCGTATCTTCCTTGGCAAAATCTTTAAGCATCTTTCTGACTATGTACTATCGTATTCAGCCACGTGATTGACGATTAATTGAAATTTCTAGGAGCAAAAATGCAAAAATGCATGCATACTAATGCATAGGGGAATTATGGGTAAAACCGACACTGCGGGTAAAACCGACACCACTTCAAATTTCTGATTTCAAGTGATTATCGGACAGAATTTCGACAGACTTTGAATAAACGTTTGATTTCTTGTATTTCTTGTCATTTTGTAACTGGTGGAGACGTGTAAGAGTCATAATAAACAGATAATTAGCATTGATCACCATTGAGGAGATGAGTTATGTAAAATTTTGGCATCGGTGTATAAGCTCTTACGACAATAATTTGTTGATTTTCAGTATTTAATCCATCTCTGATCCATAATTGAACATCATTTTGTGTATGTTGTGGAAAAATAGTTAACTTTTTTAATTATAAACATCCACATGTATCTTATCATTATTATGTTATCAGTTGGGGTAAATTCGACACCTGCCGTCGAATCACGAGATACATCTGTTTTATTAGACTCATCATTCGCATAATATCATTCAAGTATTGGAAAACGAGGCGCCGGGGAATATAACTTAATCATAGACTGATTACATACCATATCATCATTGGACGTGACAATAGGTCTAGGGGGTAATATTGAGTCATCAAGGAAAACCTACAGGTCGGATAACAATAGCGATCAAAGAAGAACCGTATTTTTAGGCTTATTTTGCTCTTAGATATGTTCAATCCCGTCTCAAGTGTTGTTCTTTCGTGATCCATTTTCACCCCTGTAAGCATGTAGCTTGTCACCTACGGAACTAGTCATTTTTATTTCTTGTTATAACTGCACTATACGCATTTATTTTAAATCGCCGTTATAAACTACTTTTTAAAATAAGTGAAATTTAAATGTAGGTCAATATTTACAGCAGTTAGTAGATTTGTTACTAACATTCTTATACTCTATATATTTTTCACCCGACCCACTAAAGAAACTAAATAAAATATGATATGTGGTGATGATTTTGAATATATAAAATTTTGTTCAACCATCGTGATCAACCATCAACCAACATGAATTTCATACACAATCAAAATGGATATTGTTAAACATTTTCAATCATGTTGTAACATCATTTAGAATTGTTCTGATGTTCGATTCCATAACGACTTGATGGTCGGTTTTACCCTCATGTTGTGTCGATCTTACCCGCACCCCAGTTGTTTGGGCTGGAAGATGGACTGTTCGCGTTTTCATCATAAATCAAATTTTATCAAGAAGTATTGTCGTGAGACCTCATAGACTGATGCATGAAGAGCCAAAGTATGGTTGTATGAAATTTCTAGACCGGAAAATTGCTTCATATATTGGGGAACTGTAAAGTTGCTTAAGGTGTCGGTTTTACCCACTTTCCCCTACTAATCTTCTTCTATATATAAAAATGAGTTTGCATTTCCTTTGAGGCAATACAACTCATGAACGGATCGACCGATTTGTAAGATTTCCTCACTAATCGATTCGTCTTGGGATCAGCTGTGTTTATATATGACTAAACTAAAAGATTGACAAATCGAAAATAAAACCCGAGCGAGATCGGGCAGGTTCGCCTAGTTTCCTTATAAATTTCAAATGCGGTGCGGACAGCAGGCCGATCGAGCGCATCTTCTGCACTAGTTGTTCGAAGTCCCATAACGATTAAAAATTTTTGGTTTTATTTGAGTGAAAGTTTGCGGGACCCTCCTTAGCCGTGCAGAAATGGTAACTTGGCTCAGAAACCTCGCAGTTAATAACTGTGGAAGTGCTTAATGAACATAGGCGGCAATGTCCTAGTGGGGAATGTAATGCCAATGAAGAAGAAGAAGAATTTTGCGTTTTTATCATAGAGCTGCGCCCCATTCTAATAAACATGAATTAGAAAAAAATGGAGCTCTGTCCCCTGAGAGAAATATGTTCCACACGTTGGTACTTAAACATTCTGACTTGTTATTTTAAATCAAGTTTCCACATAATCTAGGCCAAAAGAATGAAATAAAAACTCCCCCTAAAAAATTAGAAATTTTCCAGAAAAATAAGGAGATTGTCACTAAGGAAATCAAAGTATGAGCAATAAATAAATATACAATTCCCACAAACAATTAAGAATTTTCCTCAAAACAAAAAATAAATTAGCACTTTCAAAAGCAAAAATTACAATTATAAAAGAGGAATTTTCCATGAAAAATCAAAATGTTCCACAGAAAAATTACAAAATTTACATAAATAAATCAATATTAGCAATAAACAATTACAAGATTTTACACAAAAAAACACTAAAAATTCCTTTTTTCGATAAAACAATAAAGAGCGATAAAAAATAAAAAACTTCAATAAAAATGAGCATTTCTCCATAGATAGCGTTTCAAAGTTCATTTTATTATTTTCTTTTTTTTTTGCTCTTTTTAGATTATTTTGTGGAATTTTTTTTATGGATTTTTTTATTTTCTTTTTTTTTGTGGATTTTTTTAATTGTTTGTTGCTTATATTGATTTATTTATGGAAATTTATTATTATTATTATAGATTTTTGGCACTTCCTCAGCAAGCGTGCTGAGAATTTTCACCTACCCCGGGCAATCTTAATGCCAAAGGGGATTAGGCTCCGTGGATCTCGTTCGCCGGTTGACTTAAAAAGCATATAATAAACGTTTTCACCGGATGAATTAGTTATGGTGATTCAGGAATCTTCTTACTATGCTGCAAGTTCCAATAACCACTGTCTTTTGGATGCTATTGAGGTTATGAGATAGTTCCAGCTCACCTAAGGATCTCAGAAGAGATTTCGGGACGATTCCGGTTGCTGAGATAACCGAAATTACACACGTCCTTCAGGTACTACATCTGCTTCAACTCCTCCGCCAAGTCGTGGTACTTCGTTATCTTGTTGGAGAATGTTGTTTTGACATTATAGTCTAGCGGGACAGCAATGTCGATGAGGGTTACCTGCTTCATCCTTTGTCGTAGACCACAATATCGGACCGATTGGCACGAATGAGGACATCCGTTATGATCTCGCGATCCCAGTACAGCTTCACGAAACTATTTTCCAGAACCGGGTCAGGCACATATTTGTAGTAGGCGACAAATTGGTTAACCAAGTTGTGCTTTAAAGCAAGCTGTTGGTGCACAATCTTGGCTACTTCATTATGACGACCGAGAGAGGCTGAATCAGCTAAGGCTGACCGCCCGGACATGATATGTTCGATCGGCTCTCCTACTGAAGTGCGCTGCCCGCAGCGGTCCCCCAAGTTTTTCGTGCAATATATAGTGCCGATAGTTCTTCGTCGCAATTACCCGGTCCTGGATGGCTACCATGAATCCTTCTGTTTCCGAGAAGAGTTCACCCCGCACCAGCCACGTAATCGACGCCGCTTTGTCGATATATTCCAGCTCCAGTCGATGGGGGTGCGTCCCATGTAACTCCTTCTGCTTCCACGATGCGATCATCTCGTCGACAGATTTGATGTCGCAATTCAGCTGATAGTCCTCCTGCGCCAGATGCAGGGCACTGAATCCGTGGTCAGCTTCACACACAGCGCGATAGATTTCGTGGCGGTTCTGGCTTTCCACGAAGTATCTTCGCAACTGCTGGATCTGGGAAACACATTCGCCTCTTCCTCCTACTGTACGTGGCAGGGTGACTCTCTCAATGGACGATTTTGGATGGCGCATGCGATGCTTAGTGAACGCCACTCTTACTGCTCGTTCTAACGCCTCCAAGTCAGTCTTGGTCCACTTCACCACCCCGAAACTGTATGTCAACAATGGCACAGCAAACGTGTTTATCACCTTCACCTTGTTGCCGGCCGACAAGAGGCTCTTCAAAATACCGTTGACACGATGCAAGAACTTTTCCTGCAGCTCTTTCTTGATTGTCGTATGGCGAATTTTCTTCAGTTGTAGGAAACCTAGGAACTTGTACGTTTCGCCTTCAACCATGTTTCGAATCTCCTCCTGTTCGTTGACGCGGAAACTGTCGGCACCCACCAGGTGACCCTGGTGTAGATATATGGATCGACATTTATCGATACAAAACTCCATCCGGATGTCGTTGCTGAATACCGTTACAAGCCGCAGAAATTGGTTCAGCTTCTCCACAGATTCCGCAAACAGCTTCAAGTCGTCCATAAAGAAGGTATGGGTAATGTTTGTACTCCTTTCCCCACTCTTCAAATGATAGCCATAGTTGTGTTGGTTGAGTGCTCTGCTAAGAGGGTTCATGGCAAGGCAAAACCATAGAGGACTAAAGGTATCGCCTTGGAATATGCCCCTCCTAATGCTGAGAGTCCTGGACCGTAACACCTTTTCTCCGTCGGTAATGTGTAGGGATGTGCTCTACATCCCCATAGCGTGCTGCATTAGCCTGATGACGTTACCGTCTATCTTATACAACTACAGTACCTTAAGAAGGTACGAGTGAGGTACTGAGTCGTATGCCTTTTTATAGTCGATATACGCCATGCTCATGAAGCATTCCGTCATCCGCCCGTCGACCGTTGTGAGTTTTTTATACCAGAAATTATGCACAAAATCGGGTCCTGGTGCAGACCAATTCCTGGTATACCGAGTAGCCTCACGTATGTCTTGGGCGGTCACGTTGATAGCGGTCATGTCTCCAATTCCACCACGATATTGCTCTTCTTCTGTCATCCACACCCCATCGCCGTTGTGTATGACGGGGTTCTCCCATAGATTGGACCAAACTGCGTGACTTCTCCAATCTCCGGAAGGCCCTCGCCAAAGTCGGCTTTGTCGTTTCGGATGTGGTTGTAGAACTCCCTTTCGTTGATGTTGAACATTCGATTTTGCTCCTTCCTCTTCGAACATTCTCCATAACGTCGCAGTCGTTTAGCAAGAGCACTCAACCGCTGTACATGGGTGTCGAGGATCTCAGTTATGTTCGCCTCGGTGAGATCACGGAGTTCTGTGGGTTTCACAATTTCAGCAACATTCCGAACTAGCCTGGTTGATCGATTCCCCTGCTTGTACTGTGTTAATCGACCAACCTTTGACCGCAGTATGGCGATGCGGGTCTCCAGATGTCGCATCCACGCGGGTTTTCGTGCTTTGGGGCGTGCGCGTCCATGACTCTCACCTTGTGGGCGCGTTCGCAATCCCAACGTTCTTACAACAGCCACTGCAGCCGAATACACGATAAATTGCAGCTCCTCAAGGTTCTCCACGGTTTCCAAGTACTGTGGTAAAATATCCTGGTTAAGGATGCTTACTATACTCGTCAACCGATAGGAGTACTGCAACTTGGGTATCCGGTGTCGGGACATGGGGTCTGTCCCACGGAACCGTGTAACTGCTGTGCCCATATGATTGGCTAGTTCGTCCTTCAATTGCTATCGTTGCAATTCCACTGTTGGTCCTGGAGCGGCGGGTGCAATCGAATCGCGACGGTTACTTGCGATTGATGCATCCAACCCAACAGAACTCCTTCTCGACGTATCGCTCGATCTTGCCTCCTCCTCCTCTCCTAATTCCCTCTGCACTTCCCGCTTGATGTACTCTACGTCTTCCGGAGTCAGCATATTATGTGACATAATAGCTCTCTGGCGTGTGTACAACTTGTTCTGGTCAAGCTGGGGTGCAAACCGAGGGAACCTCTCATTGAACATCTCCAGCATCGCCGGTCTGCCGGACATATCCGTCTCCATCCTGATGCAAACGTAGTAGCAACGGATCACGTACTGATTCATCTCCCTTGTCCACATGATCCGTTGCCGTCGGCAGCCCGCTAACGTGAGTGATTGACGTCGATCAACCACAGCAACATCAGCAGGTGCAGCATTGCCTTGGTGATTTCTTCTGCTGCCGTTTCTGTTTCGCCTTGTCGGCACGGGCTAAGCCCGATGACTAGAGGGTCGCTGTTGCACCTCTCCTTCCTCTAGCCGCTGGCCGCTCGCTCTGTCCCCCGTTCCAGGACCAGCTCCAGTAGGGGCTCCCTCCTGGGGCAATCGCATGGGTGGTATTGTTCTTGAGCGTAACTTCATATTTGGGTGTGCTTTCATTCCCGGAAGCTACGGGTTCTGTAAAGTTATTTAATTCTTTACAGTGCTAAATAGCTAGGTTCAAGCGCCAGTGCTCGCCCGAGGGTGGTTTTTCATTGGTGCTTAGGAATTGGGCCTTCAGCTCCCACCTACTCGAAATGGTGGTTTTTCATGGACGCCCAGGGTATTTCACCTGAGCTCCCACCTACTTATTATTATTATTGTCTTTATTTTAGAGGCTTTCAGCCCTAGGCTGGGTCACCTCTTAATTTATGGAAATTTTGTATTTGGAACATTTTGATTTCTTTTTTTTTTCTTTGCTTGCTGCTTCACAACTGCTCGGCTGAGATTTGATTTCTATATAAAAAAAAATTTATAATTGCTTTTATTTTTTTTGTTTTGCTTTTAAAAGTGCTAATTTATTTTTGTTTTGTGGAAAAAATTCAATTATGAATCTCTATTTAGCCTCCAGTTAGCCTTGCGTGCAAAGGCGTAGGTTTGCAAATCAGGAGATGGCGAGTTCACTTCTTGGTCTGGTCCAGGATGTTTCCAGACATTCTTGGCTCTCTAGGCATAGTGTATCTATTGCACTATGGTCCAGGATACAGATTTACGCGGAAAGATGCATTTTACGCCATAACTATATTTTTTAGAAAAAACTGTTGTTCCACAAAATTGTTCGAAATAGTAAGGTCATCATTATGGTGCAACCAAAAAATAGGGTGGCCCATAATATAAAAAAATTAGAGAATATTTTTTTTATTTCTCGGAATATTGACATGTTATGTTCTACAAAGTTGTAGCGCAGCTTATTCCAAACAATTTTGCTAATAAGAAAATTATTTTGAGCTTTTTAGTGGAATGTTTTCACCTGTCATAAGACGAGTTTTTACAATCCCATTGAATTCCACCACTTAATTGTATCTTGACAGATACGTATTTCGACCTCAACAGTAAGGCCGTCTTCAGTGTCTCGTACTTGACTCGACTAAGTCGACTAAGTCGAGTCAAGTACGAGACACTGAAGACGGCCTTACTGTTGAGGTCGAAATACGTATCTGTCAAGATACAATTAAGTGGTGGAATTCAATGGGATTGTATAAACTCGTCTTATGACAGGTGAATTTTGCTAAAAAAAACTTCTTCTGTAACACCTAAGATGGCTGATATAGAGCAATTTTACTTAATTGGATTAAGGTGTACCTAAAAAAAAGTATTTTTGATCTACTATTTTTGTTTTGGATTTCTCGAAAAAGTCGTCTTTGGTGACTTTTAGAGCTCAAAAAAATGCACCTTTTGCTTTTACTAAAATCATGTTTTTTCAAATAAATTGATTTAACTTGACAACGGAAGAACGATATTCTTATAGAAAAACACGCGTTTTTAAAAGCCCCAAAAGTCTTCAGAAGGTGATATCCGTGAAAAATAAAAAATTAAATGAGCAGATCTAAAACAAAAATAGTGTGTGTGTGTGCTTCATCCTCTATCCCTCACCCATCTGGGGGCGTTGGTTAAGTAGTACTACGAATAATTTGATCATATCTCATGCTCCGTAATGGTGCCCTTTTTGTTATGAAGACTAGCACTACAAAAAGGATTCACTACTGAAGAAAGATTTCTTCAGAGAGTGTAGGGAATGGGATGCACTAGTTCTTCATAACAGGTACAGCAAAACTTCACAAGGACGCCCTTACTCGTAGTAACAACTCGGGGAGTAGAAGGTCGAGAAGAGCCACCGTTGCCCACTAAAGCTTGAACCGGATATCTGGGACTCCCACAATATCCGCGGCAATAGCAGCAAACGATGCCCTGTGCGTATTTAGTTTTTATGTATGGGGCACCATCAATGAAATACAACATAATATAATTGGAACATGCTCACCAAATTAATTCGTCCATTCTTGAGTTCACCATAAATTGGTTCCGAAATTCATCAGGGCACGGCAGCTACGACTAATGATATAAAATGTCCAATGGTCAGCAGCTGGTATCCAGTAGGAACCGATCAGTCATCACATGATCAAGAATTCTGATGTTTTGGCCCAGTGGTCCGTAATGAAAATGTTGCTTTTATTTTGATGTATGCCATTTTACTATTCAGGTGGATTTCTTGATTTCCCAATAAAATATCAGATATAATAGTTTAGTTTTTCCTATGGATAAAAAAACAAATTTCATCAAAATAGGTTTTCATTTTGCTTCCACTGATAGCTACAAAAAATTTCAATTTCAAGTTGCAGTTAAAATTTTAAGCTGTAAGTAAATAACTGAGCTTTTGTTTCTAAACTCATCATAATAAAGCTTTACGGTTATCTTTCTCTTATTTTTATATTGTACACCCCAACCTCCATATAGCAAATCAGGATTCTATAGTATAGTGGTTACATAATCCTAGACGGAAATTAAGTCCTTAAAGAAACGTGAATTGAATAAAAACCTTTGAAAGAATATTCTGTCGATTGATCAGTACTAGCAAAATACTTCTACCTAATATCTGAATTTTCTTATTCAAACAATACCTCATAAAAGATACAAAGAGAAAATTTTGAAAACGAGCTCAAAGTTAGAAATATGACCCAATTAAGATTGAATGTTGTAAATATAGGAGGGGGAAGATCCTTCAATACTAGACATCATAACCATTTTAAGCGAAATTATAACACCATAAAAAATACTAAATTCCACGGCTCATAAAAGTGTACCCTAATACTGGACGCTATTGTTGCATGCTCAAATTTGAAGCTCTTTTTAGTTGAGTTAAGTAATCGCCCAGAGTGTGAATTTTTTTTGAATCGCTGACATCGAAACGTATTAGTTACTGTTTTGTTGATTCACAATGCAAAATACTAATATGATGCTGAATATTCCTCTGAATATAAAATCTATGTAATATTATTATATATATGATAAGCTATAAGAATTATAACTGATTTTCTAGCATCATACCATGTAATTATATGAAACAAAAAGTTATATAAAAACCAATACAAGGTGTTTCTTGGATGAAAGGGGTTAAGTAATATACGCTACTCAAGGAAAAACTAAATAAAATATTTATATATGTGAGACTTCATTTTTTTTTAATAATCAAGCCAATTCATGAAAAGTTTTATTCTTCATGTTTGTCGTTGTTTCAACTTTATTTTGCTTAACATATGTTTTCACTTTAGGGAAAACCATTGAGGAGAAGGCATAAAATTATTTCATTTGGTGAAACAAACATGAATGCACTGTGGGTAGTTTTACCGATTCCTCTCATATTAAACTAAAAATAGTCTCGCATAATATCCTCAGATGATACATCCACACTACTACTTCAGGTCGAAGAAGTTTATAGGATATTAATACGTTTCAATCACAAATAGGTGCCACAATTCCATACGAAATTCCCACAGAAATTAAAAAAAATCCAGGTAAACACAAGGTCAAGGTCAAGGGGCCCTCCTTAGCCGTGCGGTAAGACGCGCGGCTACAAAGCAAGACAATGCTGAGGGTGGCTAGGTTCGATTCCCGGTGCCGGTCTAGGCAATTTTCGGATTGGAAATTGTCTCGACTTCCCTGGGCATAAAAGTATCATCATGCTAGCCTCATGATATACGAATGCAAAAATGGTAACCTGGCTTAGAAACCTCGAAGTTAATAACTGTGGAAGTGGTCAATGAACACTAAGCTGTGAGGCGGCTCTGTCCCAGTGTGGGGATGTAAGGCCAATAAGAAGAAGAAGAAGAAGGTAAACGCAAAACTATCAGAATCCTTCTTCCGCAGAGTAATTAGTATTTTATACATTTCTTTTATAAAAATCTGGCAACCCAGCACATGCCAAGATCTTAATTAAGTCTCGCAAGATTCCTACACAACACTACCAAAATATCCTACACCCGCTACACACTACAAACGTAATAAAAATACTTCTACTAAAACACTAGTTCTAAAAATTTTGAAAAGCAATATTTACAAACGAAAGGATGTTTTAAATGTAAACCGGAAACCGCTTGTCGAGTTTTAGTTCCGTTTTATGAAACATCTGCTTCATGAATCCATGTTAGTGCAAAAAATTCCCGATTAAACGGAAAACCAGAAAATAGAGGATTGAACTTACGTATGGGAAAGGTTTAACTCCATTTCGGGTAAAATTTTCTATATACAATCTAAAATTTTCATTATAATTGTAAGAATAGAACAAAACCAGTAAGTTGTGAATTTAGATATGAGCACTGATACTGAGTGGTTGAAGTAGAATTAATTAATATTTAAAGTATACTTATTGGTTTTCCTGACGAAAGCATTCTCAACGTCAATCAGCACAAATCCATAATTCGCTGAGTAAGCAGTCGTCCTAAGAAATCCTGGAGTAGTTTCACTTTCTATTTCCTTATATTTCAAGAATCTTCATCCTGAAAGAAGAAAAATTCTGTCAAGCGTAGAAAAACACATCTTGCCCGGTCAAAGCCTCCTTTGCTCCTCAGCAGATCTAAAACAAAAATAGTAGATCAAAAATACTGTTTTTTGAGGTACACCCTACTCTAATTAAGTAAAATTGCTCTAAATCAGCCAACTTAAGAGCTACAGAATAATTTTTTTAGCAAAATTGATTGGAATAAGCTGCGCTATAACTTTGTAGAACATAACATGTCAATATTTCGAGAAATAAAAAAATATTCTCTAATATTTTTTATATTATGGGCCACTTTTTTTTTTTTGGTTGCACCATAATAATGGCCTTACAATTTCGAACAATTTTGTACAACAACAGTTTTTTTCTAAAAAATATAGTTATGGCGTAAAATGCATCTTTCCGCCTAAATCTGTATCCTGGACCATAGTGCATTGTACTTGCCGCATGAAATACATACTCATGCATTGGCGGGCGTAGAAAGCTGTGGAAATGGTAATAGAATACTAAGTTGGAAAGCAGGCCAAGTTCCAGTAAGAATGTAGAGCCATTGAGGAAGAATGAAGATGGAAATTTTTCATTATTTGTGGAAATTTTATATTTATTTATTGCTCATACCTTTTTTTATTGCCAATTTTCAAATTTTTTATGGAAAATTTCTAATTCTCCATAAAAATTTTATTTTGCTAGGCCAAAATATGTTTCAGCTCACTGATGATGTAATCATGGTTTAATTTGTTTTTTTTTGTATATATCTCCAGTTAATAGGTTGGCAAATCGTTCCACGTCCCAGTAGCAGAACGGAAATAGTTCAAGCAATGCGTAGAATCCGGGTAAGACATTTACCAGTAGACCTGTGAGTTTTGTATAATTTGCATTTTCGTTTATCTCTAGTATGAATGCAAAACACAAAATGCAAAGAAAAAAAAAGTTTCTTTCTATATCTCAGTGGATGGAGTACGAGTCTGTTTGAAACGGAAAAGGCGGAAGGTATGTATTAAACTTTTCATTATTTTGTCTATTTTTTTTTTAAATATAGTAGGTACATTATAATCAAAAATAATTATATGTTTTTAATTATTAAAATTTTGCGCGAAAAAATATAGTTTTTTATAGAAGAAATGCATTTTTTTTACGCAAAATAAAAGAAAGAACTTATCGTCATCAGGGATGACAATGGGTCAAAAGCGGATGCGAGTAGGTCACTGTTTCAATAACTTAAAATGTCTCTAAAATGTATTATACGCATCTGAAAATAAAAATAAAATAGTGAGAACTGGATTCTCTGTCAAAATTCACGTTACTAAAGAAACTAAATTATCAAAGGCCTTTTTGAAGGATTTAGTCTGAGCGTTTTTTTTTCTCCAAAAAGTCTAAGTCAACAAATAAGTTGACATGGTATGCGCCGGCCAGATCTTCAGACTGTCCATTGTTACCTGAATGTTGGTTTGCAAAAAATGTATATTTGGGGCGTTCAAATATGACGTCCACTACATACGTGTTTACATTTTCTAAAAGAAAGGTACTATTTTATACTTCATATTTCTTTTTATATATTACAGAGAAAACATCAGTGGAACGATCCTCCGGAAATGGAGATTCTAAGTCACCCAATATATCGTATTTTCTACGTATCTCACGATAGCAATGATTTGAAAATATTCAGCTATATTGCAAGAGATGGTAGCAGTGATGTGTTCAAATGTTGTGTGTTTAAAACAAATAAAAAGGTAAATATTTAAACATTAAATGAGTGCGCTTTTCTCTCGTTTCTTTTACAAATCAACTATCATGCAATGTCAATTATGGACTAGATTGTAAATTTAGTTATATAAATACTACGCTTTGGATTCTGAGTTTTATGAGTAGATTGTTCCCAAGATAATAAATAATGAAGGAAATAAATTTCCGAAGCCGAATCACCTAGCTTCACTACTGTTCTATACAAACACTTGTTGTGGAACTGCGAATGTGCGTTATAGACACCCTCTAAGTGTATATAGACATTTCTTCAGTTCGATCGTGGAATATTATTTTTTCCAATTCTCTCGACAAAACTCTCTTGCTCTTGTGCGATCTTTCGCATGTACAAATAGACACGCTTGGCTCACTAACACATTTGGTCATAAAAAAAAAACTCGCGCACTGTTGTGTACGAAGGTTTATGAAGCAGAATTTTAAAATTATACCAAATATTCATAAAACGAAGAAGACGAAATTTTTCTCAATGTGGTTTCCACGGAGCTAGTGCGTACTGAAGTTCATAGCTGTATGGTTTGTTGTGGAAAAGCAGAGTGACAGCATCTAATATGATTATCCTGTGTGAAATAACATATTTATCTGCTCAGAGGAACGCTTAAAAGGACTTCAAAGCTTAGTTTCTCGTTGATTGAATAAGAAAGTGAATGTGCACAAGAACGTACGCCTATTTTCAACGACTTATAGGCGACAATAGTAAAAAATGGAGTAAATGTGCTCCATATAATGGCAATTGACAAATGTTCTGTGTCAGCGAATGATTATCGGATTAGGCTAAAAGGATTCTCTGTTGTTGAGTACTGCGTTATATAATAAACCAGAAAGGATTTACTTCCTACACAACCATAAAGGAACCTGCGTAAAGGTGTTAATTGTTGTTGCAGGTCCTAGTGAAGGCATCATGTGACATTGTTTAATTCTAGAGTGATAAAAATTAAGCTTGTGCTAAAAATAAGGAACGAATGTCAGTGTGAGAAGAAGATATAATATATGACCACAGTTGCATATTAGTTTTGAACATGGAGAAGCAAAGATCGAGATGTTGTCAATCAAATGATGTTACCAATGTGCTGTCGCGTAAACACAATGTTTTATGTCTAACTATGGTAAAATATGTAGTTAAATTTAAGATGTGAATGCGTTTCTTGCTACTTCATTAAAAATTATTTGAATTTGACTTGGGATACTACACCTGGGATTAAATGGATACTTGTGAGTGTACTTACAATAATCGCATGAAAATAAAGAAAAAATCTATTATTCGAACAACGAATAATTGTCACTTGATGGAAACATGTTTATAGTTGCGGATAAAAATAATTCTCGCAATAATAAAATACTGCAACAGTGAGAAGTAAAACAGGAGAATCATGACATGTTCTAAATATACCTTTTGAATTTGATTTGTCTACTTAGACGATTGTCGTGATGGTAATGATGGAATATAATTATCCACTAGACAATAATATTGGTATTTTCGTTTTGTGATGACACTCGAGTCGGAAAATAATTTTATGTGCAGGTGGATGACACAAAAGTTAGCCAAACATTATATTTTTTTGGTTTCATCGGAGTCTTAGAAAAAGTGCTGATAACTGTGAATAAATATTGAATAGTTTCTGAACACTATAATAGTAATCTCAGGAAAATCAAAAGTGATTTTTTCGAAGTGTGTATTGTATCGCTGAACAAATTCTACGTTGCATCATGATTAAACAGAAATCTGAAGAAATGCAAATAGAAGGCATCGATCCTTTAATATCACCGAACAGCAAACGAAGAAATGAATCGACTTTACGGCAGCTACAAAATGATATGATGGGTAAAGCTCGATCTACATTGAGTAGTTTGGGTGACGTTTTGAAGGGAAGTAAGAGTGCTCCAAATACTCCAATTACAAGTGGTTCCGGAAATGAACAGTTTTACAATTATGAAGAAACAGACCAATATTTTGCAACTCCACCTCGAAGCCCAAAAACTCCAAAAGATAAAAGTACGCTGGACTTTTTCCCTTGGTCTAAAACAAAAGGTAGAGAAAGTTCTAAAAGTGTCAAAAAAGAAAAGCTCAAACCTCAACAACCTCAGCTGAGTGATGTCCACGAGGAAGAAATTGATGGTGAGCGAAAAAATATGTCTCACATACAAAACCTAAGATCAACTTTATCATCGACGGGAACTGTGAAGAAAAAAACAACTTCTGACACCATGTCTCCCATTCGTGGTCAACCTCAAATACAAAAAGAAAAAAATATGTACTCGTCTGAATATTCGGAGGGAGTAGTTGATTTCAAAACTGAGAATGATCTGAGTCGGTCAATGGAAGATGGAATACAATACCTGCATCGCGATAACATGCGCAGCAGTGAAAAATATTATGACAGTCGTCCAAGATCTTATAATGAAAAATATACTCATAATTACAATCATTATTCGCGCGATCCTACAGAATATAGTGAACAATATGAAGAAAATTTTGAACAAAATGCAAGACTTGGTCGAAAATCGTCCAATCCATCTAGTCCTGTACCAGCGAAACATATATTGTTTAACGAAGAGAATGATATTCTCTACTTTAAGGATAACCAACGTCTTTCGAAAACAAAATCATCAAGTGAACATTACAGCAGGGACAAACACAAAACAGTTCCATTTAAAACTTTGTCAACAAAAGACAACAAGAAGCCACAAGATTCAACTCCAATGACAATTCGAAAAGCTTCAAGAGATGATAAAATGATGACTGGTACAAATGCGTCACAATGCATGATAGAGCCAACATTGAACAAAGCTGGAGTGAAGCCCTTCAAACCTGGGACTAATGTAGACGATAAAACAAGAACAAATCAGAAAACAATTATATCTAGACCAGGATTATCTAGAGATTATTCAATAGATTATAGATACCCCTCAAATGACATGCATACTGATTCAAGTTCATATGGCAAATCAATGGACCAACGGCCAGTACGTACAATACAATCTAGCAACGACGATTCAAGTGATAAGCGATACAGTAAAAAGATATGTTTTCAAGAACCAACATATGACGATAAAACTAAATGTGATACACTACCTCGGAGCAGAAGAGGTTTTAGGAAAACGGAATGCGATCAAAGTGTAAACGAATATTTAGATAAGGAAATGCTACGTCCACGTAGTGGGAGTCTAGATTCAGACCTTGAGGTAATCAATATTTATTTATCTTTTTTATTTTCTTTATTTTTTGAGAGACAAAGCGTTATAATAGCACAATATCAATTCAAATCATTCAATTGTTTGAACACATTTTGTTTAATTTTCATTCACAGTCACAAGCAATGCGCATAGTAAGGACAGTTGGACAAGCTTTTGAGGTGTGTCACAAGTTATCTATGCAAGACAGCGGTGACAACGCAGATGAGCATTCGGAATTATCTCACTGTGATATATCCGAACAGGATCGAAGTTTTGATAGAATAAGCGACGAGGGAGAAAACAAAAAAGGTAATTAACGTTAGTTAAATCATCATGATTTCTGTTGAAATGTTTTATTCTATTTAAAGTACATATTTTGACATTATTAAGACAGCATGGAGTATTTCTATGCCGAGCAGCATACGTTATCATTTTACAGTAAATATTCTCCCAGACACACCCGACGCGACAATTGCGGCACGATTCTATCGCTTAGGTCTGGATGAGCCTTTGATCCACATACGTGCAACCTGTGCACTGGAATTTGTGATAATGTTGCCCATTAAAATACCGATAGATATTTTGTCACTATGTAGGGGAACTGTTCCATTTCCCATCTCACTGAACATATATTCATCTCATCGCAAAACAAAGAAATACAGCACCAATCTCTTCGCTTCTTTTCGCAAAAAAAAAATAGGAACAAACCAGATTCCTGTTCATTGCATTGTTTTTGATGGGATGGAAATAGAAGCTATGGGATAAAGTGTCGAACCGTTCCCCTATATAGAAAAAAACGTTATGTGCATTTGTTACAAACTTCGTTCATGCTTTACGATTAAATGAATACAATTAGAAATATACATGGAATTATTAGGTTCTTGCACTACCAATATTTTTGTAATTCAATAAATGGCTTCCAACACTTCTACAACTTTAACAATGGAAGCATATAATGATGTATCCGTGGTTAATGTTCTGAAACAGCATAACCCCCCCCCCCCCCCAGAGACAACATTTTTAGAACAAATTTTTTTTTTGAAAGAAAAAATTGTTCAGAAAACCCCCCCCCAGACCAATTTTCTGGCTACGCCACTGTTCTGAAATAACCTGTTTTCTAAGTATGCGTTAACAATTTTGCTAAACTAGCGTTTTTTAGGTCCCACTTGTCCCGGAGTACCTTATATAGTAAGGGAACAGTTCGCCACTTCATCTCATAGCTCCTATTTCCATCCCATCAAAAGCAAAGCAATGGAAAGGAATTTGGTTTGTTTATTATTTTTGAGATTTTTTTCAGCAGTGAGCACGCATGTTGACAAAAGGAAGCGACGAATTTGGTGCCGTATTTCTTTGTTTAGCGATGGGATGGATATATGTACAGTGAGATGGAGATCGGAACATTTCCCCTATTAAGTGAGATGGAAACGGAACAGTTTCCCTACGTAGCGTTTGGCGCGCTGCAAATCTAATTAGATTTAAAATTTGAATGCTGTGCACACGTCCCCAAATCAATGTAAATATTGTTTCAGTACCGCCAACTGGGGTGTCATTGGGCCAACATGTGGTATGCTCCAAGTAAATGTTACAAAGTTCTAGTAGTTAACATTGGAATCAAGTTTTAATTAGTTTGGTACAAGCTTGAATAATAAATTTACCGCTGTGTGGGGAAAAAGTAATGAATTATGGAAATTCTTTAAAGTTATATGTTGTTCAAAATTGGCCCATTCTCACCCCGCACAGGGGGTGACATTGGGCCAAATGAAAAAGTTCAGCGGTGACGATGAAACGATTCAATCGTTCATTCAAAATAATTACCTACATTACGGTTCTTACCAACTATGTAAGGCAAATCAATTGAAGGCTTGGCCCAATCTCATCACTTTTTTGCGTGCATTGCTCGTTGCTACGAAAAACCAAAACCGTTATATAAATATTAATAAAATTCGATAAAACAACAACAGATTATCGTAACATGATAACCAGGTATCCACCGATCTAAATACTAGTTATGTAATAGATTTGTGGGGCATTACTGACACTATTTTAATACGGGTTCATTCGATCAATAGTTTTACATTCAAATTCCAACCATTATCGTACGAGCACAATTAGTTCTTGGAATTTGTTTTGTGATTTCCTAGACGTGAATTTTAATATAATTTTAATATAGTTTCTGAGATATTAGGAGTTGAAACATTTTTCGTTTTTGGCCCAATCTTACCCCCTAGGCCCAATGTCACCCCGAACGACGGTACTGGACGTTGCTTATAAAAGGCGACTCTCTACCATGCTTGTTGTACGGTGTTCGCAATAGTAAACTCCGAGCAAGCACGCTGCCTCTCGGTTCAGAAGCAGTAGTTTTCCTCATTCGCCGCCCTGAAACTAATATAAAACCCAGATTAATCCACCTAGCGGCGATGATGCCTTTCTCGTGCATCGTAAAATGTACTGAAAAAATCACATAGGAAAGGTCAAAAAAGCACTTTAGGGGGATAGATTGCATTTTTTCTATCATTTTGCATGCTTTTGCATTAATTACTATGCATTCCCACCATTCTTGAAAAAAAATTTTTTTTCGGTTTTAAAATTTTTTTTCCAAGGGGGGACCCTTGGGAAAAAACAATGATTTTTCAATAATTCCGAAATGCAATGTTCGATCAGGCCAATTTTCAATAGCAAACAATGGGACCGCATTCCCCGTCGAATGCAACTTGTTGCGAGTAAATCGGGTAATGCTAAGTTCCAAAAAGTGTGTCTACAAAATTTGTACACATACACACATACACACACACATACATACATACATACACACAAACAGACATCACCTCAATTCGTCGAGCTGAGTCGATTGGTATATAACACTATGGGTCTCCGAGCCTTCTATCAAAAGTTTGGTTTTGGAGTGAAATTATAGCCTTTACGTATACTTAGTATACGAGAAAGGCAAAAACAACACAACCTAGGGTCATCCCACCCTGGACGAAACAATTAGTTTTGGGGAACAATTGACATTCTTGGCGATATTTCACATCTGTAACGGGACAAACAACCTTTTTTATGGGAGACAACAACGAGGAAGAATTAGTTATAGACATTGAAATAGACAACTAGGGGAAGACAATCATAAGGTGAATTACGACAGGGTTCAAAAATGGCTACCACAGTGGCCGTACTGGCACTCACCTCGCGTTTTTGCTTGTACAAATGTATTTATAGGTGATCAGCACATCTGAAAACCATTTCATCGTGTATACTGCAATTCAGCAAAGCTGAAAAACTGCTTTTCGCTTTTGCCTGTCGTTTACTTTTGGAGTTATGTGCCCCTGAACGCGCTATTTAGTTTTGAAATTGGATTCCAGCGCGATTCACCTTAATGGGGTACGACAGACAGGGATGGACGTTAGAAAGACAATATTGATGCTAACCTAATTTTATTTTGCTTTATCTCTACAGCAAACTTCGTTTTTTTTTGCTATCGTAGTTACTGCATTTATGGAAGTTTTCGAGGATCTAACTCTGATTACGAAAATAGCATCGTATTCTCGGAAATATCAGAGCACGCAAGGCAAAATTGTTCTGGTTATATTGTGTTCGGGTTCTGAAAAACACTTGTTGCGAGGTGCGTTTGTCCGTAACAAACCTTATTGATGACAAAGGAAATATCGTCAGGGGATGCTCGAATATTTATTCCCTGTACAATGGATATGTATTCAGTTAGCGCAGATCTGAGACAACAATGCCCCTTGCACGCCCACAGACGACATGGTCAGCAAATGGACGTTGCTTTCGTTGGTTTTAGCCCTTACGACCATGGACTATAACTTGCTAAGGTTAAAAATCAGTTGTTACCTTTAAATATTTGTAAGACCATCATACTATGTGAATGTAGAAGTATTGTTGTATTACATAATGGAAATAATAGCAAAATTAAAAAAGTTAAAGATTTCATGTAACTTTCCATGTTTGGTTGCTCAACATTATGGAGCGAGGCTGCTATACAGTCCCCAAATCTTGCACTGGAGTACTCAGTTGGGCAACAAAATAATTTTCATCAGTTGTTAATATCTAATCTAATCTCATACTTGCGCAGCCAATACTTGAAAGCATCCTGGAAAATGACGGTTTCTATATTCCATCATTTTTCTTTTCATACGGCCAGGCCAACTACGCAGTATGTACCGCAAAGATGACTCCTAGATATTGAGCGACTTCAGGAATACCTAAAGTCCCTTAATAGCTTGGAATCGAGGGGAAAGGAAGAAAGCGTGGACCTTCCGTACCAAACGCTTCCATAAATAACATAGATACCTAATATAGATAATATAAAATGTGTTTGTGTGTTCTTGTGTATGTGTGTGAGGGTGTATATGTTTATGTACGTGTATATGTGCATGTATGTGTTAATTGGGCTTATTCTATGAGTGGAGTGACGTGAGATTGCTCGAATGACGTGAGTAGAGTCGTATAGCCCCATTTGAATAACATGGTCACCTCACGTGAGAAATGCTAAAATCGACTCACCTCACGTCACTCGACTCGTAGAATAAGCCCAAATGTGAATGTGTGCCTGTGTATATGTATGTGTGTATGTGAAAGTGTGTGTATATGTGTATGTGTGCCTTCATGTGGGTGCGAGTATTTTTGTTTAAATTTATTAACATTTTATCAAAGTCTTACCTCTTTTCCTCAATAATCCTATAATAAACATGTTTGTGCAATAACATTAGATTGATCGGATTATTAGCAAGGTCATTGCATAAGAATCGATCACCTTTTGCTTGTACGAACATGTTCGCGTATCCAGCACTTTTTCACAACATTAACTACACTACACTAACTATACTTTTGTTTCAACCGCGGTCATTGCTCTGGTTCTATTGTTCTACTTTTCGTGCGAATCACCGCACAAAAGTAGAGCGCAAGAACCAACCGCACTGGTCGACGGTCAAAACGAGACCTCCTAATTTTCATCAGCTTTTAATATGATATAAAATTGCTTCCATCTTCAAAAACCCAACTTAATTCACCGTGTAGTGATACTGCCTTTCTCGCATTTAGCCAGGACACCAACCTTATATGGTGAATATGGTTCGAAGTACCATTTGCTTTATAACTTTTAAACGCAACGGTCGATCGTTTTAAAATTCAATAGTGATCAACTAGCCTTTGCCCCCTGTCGAATGGAACTTGTTGCGAGGAAATCGGGTAATGATTACCTGAGACGAGACCTGCAAAGAGGAAAAAATGTAACTTCAGCTGCTGCCAGCCAACTGCTGTCACGAACTGTCAGGTGCAACCAGCAGCTTTTTGAGTGAAAGTATTGGTATCCCAAGTATTGGTATTACCAAGACTTTTTTACTTTAACGAGTATTCCAAACCTTCCGTTTAGCTTGTTAATAATCAGTAATAAACCTGTGTTTTGTTCCCGGTATAAAAATCCTTATGAAAATGAATTAACTATTTCGTGAATTGGATACACTTTTATTGTACTCAGAAGGGTCCACCTGGGGCTTAGGTGAAACAGTCAAGTAAACAGTTGAAACTCGATGGTCAACTGTGATGAAAAGAAGAACAAGTGCCAAAACAAGAGAAAAGAAGCAGCGTCTTTGCAGGTCTCGTCTCAGATGATTACTATATGAAAAGTTGTCTAATGTTTTTCTTAGCTTTTGTGCACACACATACACACGGACAGACAGACATTTGTTCAGCTCGTCGAGTTGAGTCGATTAGTATATAACACTATGGGTCTCCGAAGCTTCTATAAAAAGTTCGTTTCGAGTGAAATGATAGCCTTTCGGTACAACTTTGTTGTACGAGAAAGGCAAAAATGTTTCCTTTTTCGAAAATGTTTCACTAGTTAAAGCGGCCCAATGTAGGCAGGACGATATGCGCTTACCAACTGTATACAAGCTCGACGTACTCAGCGGTAGTTGCTTCCAAATGATATGGAAATTATCGAAATGTAATTCAAACCTGCTTAAATGGACTTATGCTGGTTTTTAAATGACAAGCACATAGGGGCTTGTAACCTTTGTTTAATGAAGGGGTATAAAACGTCTTTGGTTAAGGTGGGGCGTTTTACCAGGCACTTGTTGAAATCATTTTTTTCATGCCTTAAAAAAGGCTTTATTACGTTTTCTCTGTAATATTTTCATACGATTACTAACAGGCAATGCATTTACGACTTTTTGAAGTACAGAATAAAACAAAGTTTGCATTAATTGCGTTGAAAAGTAATAAGTTATTTAAGTATTGCCTTAGTGGGCACCGTCTTTATATACGAAGTGAACTCGCTTAATGCGACCGCAAAAAGTACCACGCGTCGCCACCAAAGCGGTGGACTATTTTCACCACACGCCTGTGGTTTATTATGGATCTGTTTTGAATCACCTGTCAAGAGTTTTGCAAGCTTATTCGGATAGAAATTACGTTCATACATTCATATTTGTGAAACAAATAAAAAAATTGAAAACAAATTTATTTCCGATTTTGTCACATTTCCTTTTTTACCGTCCAAAACTCTCCTCAGAATATTACTGTACCACAAAAATATTACAATCATTCTGAGAAATAATTATCGACGCTTCCAGTTGAATTTAATTTTAGGTTGAATAGACAAAGTTTTGAGTATCTTCTACTTCTTCTTCTTAATGGCGTTACATCCCCCACTGGGAATCGAACCCAGCCACCTTCAGCATGGTCTTACTTTGTAGCCGCGCATCTTACCGCACGTCTAAGGAACTCTGAAATCTCTGTACCTTGGAAACGGTATCACCTTTGCCTTTTTTGTACATTCACTATAGGATCACTCCAAGAAAAAACTTTTTATAGGAGGCCCGGAGATCCATATTACTATTTTCTCAACTGAGGTTATGTCCGTGTGTGCGTGTTTATGTGAGTGTATGTATGTATGTTTGGGCGCAAGGAACACTAATTCATTTTATGGCCCTTACTTTTAAGTTATTTCTCGTCACAAGTTGTATGCAACGGGAAATCTTGTCGCATTGGCTGGATTAGAACATGAGCTCCAAAGCTTGATGCATTTTATACAATATACGAGAACGGTACCATTACCACTAGGTAGATTCATTTGGTTATAATTGTATACTCTGCGTTTTTTTATAAAATCCCATGAAAAAAAAACAAAAATATTCCCACTATTCTTAAAAATCTGAATTCTTTAAAAAAAATTGTATTTTTTCTGTACATTATTTCTCCGTTATAACATATTAACACCAATTAATCCAACTAGCAATAATGATGCATTTTTCGTGTCTAATAAAAATAATAGTTTAGCCAGAAGTTGTGAGTCCATATTGTAATCTGGCACGTTTTTAATAGGAAACAATGGGACAGGACAGGGACGTCGAATGCTGTGAAAGTGGACTGTGGAAGTGCTGAATGATTACTAAGCAGCGAGGCGGCAATATCCCAGGGGGGATGTAATGCCAATAAGAAGAAGACAAATTTGAGCCTAGTCAGTCATAAAAAACCCCCCTGCCAATAATAGAACAAAACCTGCCAAAGCCGTCATTCCCCCTACGTTATGAGGAAGATATTGTTTTGGAAAATGTATTGGAGGTAACCACTTTTCCTTCGATGGGACTCGAACCCATTACCCTAAAGTAATATTCAATATCTTCCACATAACGTACATATTCACATATGAGTTTTCACAACATTGTAAATTCCAGATATTGTTGTTTGTAACAGATATTGATTTATTTGTGATATAATTTTGTTATGACTAACTAGTCGGGATAGCCTTTCTTTGTAACCGTGCATCTTATTGCCATGATAAGTAGGTCCCCTGATTTCTGACTCATCTTGGTAATTAAATAAAATCTATAATCTGAAAAATGAATTAATTTGTACCGAATAGTGAAATGAAACAATAGTTCAAAAATCTAATAATAAACAGCACTGTCCTTAGCTAATAAGTAATTGAACACCGGCATATGATGTTACTCTATACCTCTAATCATAGATGAATCGTTAATGTTGAATGTCTAATATGTTATGCACATGCGCATAAGAATGTAATATTCTTCATATACGACTGTGTGCATCGAGATTATTTACGTTGATGTGTATGGAGTGCGCGTGAAACGAAAATTCTGCTCAAGTAATAAACTATTACACGTTTCAATGAGACCCACAATCTTAGCATGTCGTTTTCAATTCCTTCTTATTTTATGAGAGGATTGAAATCATGCTTAATTCGTTTGATTCAAGGTGTGTGATGACGTCTTACGGAAGAGTGTAGTCATTTGACATTCAAAATTTCTTTAAGTTGGGTATTATGTGTCCAAAGAGGATCCGTTGTGGGCACCTTTTTGTCTTTGGTTCATGACATTAGTATAATTCCAATGGAAAAAATAAAAATAGACGAACAAACTTACTACTAGCGAATAAATGAACTTGACTCTGTCAATTAAAAAATATATTGACAGTTTTGCAAATTTGATATCATGAAAACCGTACAAATTTAAATAAGAGGATTAATTTTTTTGTTAATGGCAATGAGGTGCTAAAAACAATTAGCAGTGATGATGGCTTTCTCGTGCAGCCAAATTTTCAATAACAAACAATGGGATCGAATTCCTTGTCGAATGCAATTTGTTCCGCGTAAATTGGTCAACGTGTAATTCCAAAAAGTGTATATACAATAGCTATAGATGCCCGAAAAGCAAAAAAAAGTAAAACTCATTACTTCAATCAATTATGTTTAAATAATTCTATAAAACTGCATGAAAACGTCATTAGAATAAGTTAGGTGGCAACTACAGCGATATTGAACCATTTGTCAATCAAACAAGCGTACCTCAGCGTACTGGACTATTGAAATTCATAACTGGCGCCTTATGAATCTTCGACTGATTATTCCACCAACAGTAATTCTTATACGCAGTTACGTTCCTGAGTAATCAAGCGTCGATGGGTGTGTGGTCTACATACCGGCCTCCCGACCTCGACGTCCATGGTTCGAACCCAGTCTGCCGCACTTCACTTTTTTTTCAAATGAATATCATCATTCATAAGGCAACTTATTGAAATTCATACCGATTCCTTGTGGCAAATTTTCATGAGGCGTTTGATTGAAAATCATACGTCCATTTTCCTCAGTGTACCTATAACCGTAGCCAATAAAGATACCTACAACAATCAAATTTCGCAGCCTTTTTGGAATGAGAAAAAAAAGCTTTCGTGCTGAAATGTTGATGGCACTCATCATTTAACCTCAAAATAGAATCAATTGGCAGTACAAATACGCATTGACAAAATCTTCTCAATTAAATCACTTCAGCTTCCACACTGATATTCTTACCTCCCCATACGTGAGCTTGGCAGAAGGAATGCCGTGTGATATGTGCCATCACAAATTTTGCCCTCCGCCCGCTTTCAAATCGACTTCTGTAAAAACATTCTTCATGCCTGCCGTATCCTAACGGAACTATCAATTCTATACTTTCGCCTCTAATTCTATCATGAACATGTACGTCCAAGTTTGGAAGATGATATTAGCATTTCCATATCATTGTAAATCGTTTAACTTCACGTAGAAGTAACACACACGAAATAATTAATTTAGAGAGCAGAGGTGTTAGACATAACCCTTTGCTCCAATAGAATCAGTCACGAGTTGACGAATTGGCATGTGTCAGATGAGGAATCAATATCTGACCATGGCTACATCTACATTGATCCCTTGAATATTACTTCGCAGACGTTGCGTTTTAGAAATCCTCGTTCAACCAACTGGGATCTTTACACAGAGTTGCTCTCTATCAAATTTCATAGATATCTACCTTCTATAGAAACTCCTACCGACTTGGACGATGCAGTTGATACTACAACGTTGCACATCGTGGAAGCTTTCGAAGAAGCTTGCCCTTTGCGTTCTGTAAAAACCTCAAGAGGAACCCCTTGGTGGAATTCCGATTTGGCTAAGCTAAGGAAGCAGTGTAGAAGGAGTTGGAACAGACGCCATTAAGCTGACGGATTCTTTCAAGTTGACACACAAAGTTTACAAGAAGGCTCTACGATCTGCTGAACGATCCGGCTGGAAAAACCTTTGTGCAAATGTTTCCAATTTGAGTGAAGTCAATCGATTGAATAAAATTCTTACGAGATCCAAGGATTTCCAAGTTGGCGAAATTCGCAAGCCAAATGGCGACTACACTTCTTCTGATGAAAAATCGTTAGAACACTTATTTGATACTCACTTCCCTGGATGTGTCGATATAACATCTTCGGATGAACCTTATGTCTTTTCATATAGCTATGGGTCTAAGCACGTAGAATAATAACTACTGAATCGATTCAGTGGGCACTTAACAGTTTTGCTCCCTACAAATCTCCAGGGGAGGATGGGATTTATCCCGTTTTACTTCAGAGAGGTTTTGAGCATATCAAACATGTTTTGAAAAAGCTTTCACTATGCAGTTTTGCTACTGGGTATATTCCAATATCCTGGCGGGATGTCACTGTAAAGGTCTTAAACCTAAATATATCAAATGGATTTACATAACAGTTGTATGACCAGTTTTGGCTTTTTTGTTGGGGCGTAGAACCACTGCGTCCATTGAGTTGAACTTTTGTGGTAACACCAGTTTTGGCTTATGGATGTCTTGTGGGTGGCAAAAGGGGGAAGTGAGGACAATTCAGTTTAAATTAGGCCACCTTCAAAGATGTGCCTAATGGCAATGACTGGTGCGTTCTCTCCAACTCCCACGTCTGCTCTCGAAGTTCTCTTCGACGTGGCCCCACTACACATACATCTCAAACAAGAAGCATTTTGTGGAACTTACCGACTATGGGTACTCGGTTTTTTGGAAGAGAATCCTGTAAACCGCAGTTCTACACACACACTTCGTTGTTACCGCTTATGGTTAATTGGGACAAAATTTTCCTTGATCCAAGTGATCTCACAAACGTTAGTAGTTTTCCTTATAGGACATTTTCAACACAATTCCCCTCGCGGGATGAGTGGACATCTGGCTATTTGGAGAGAAGTATGTCGGACAGCATTGTTTGTTACATTACACTGACGGCTCCCTCCTCGAAGGTAGAGCAGGTGCAGGCGTCTATTCGCGATTGGAACAGTCAATATTACCCATCATGTGTGGAGTGCAATCTGCACTGCAGCAACGCATTATGGGCAAAGTAATATACTTCTGTTCAGATAGCCAAGCACTCATTAAAGTTCTCGCCTCGGCCAACTCAAGGTTGAAGTTAGTAATCGCATGTCGAACTCAAATTGAGGAACTGAATTCAGTTAATACTTTACACCTTATATGGGTACCTGGCAATTCTTCCATAGCTGATGAGATAGGTTCTGAGCCGCCAGCTATGCCAATATCCAAGTGTTAGGCGAAGCTTTTGATCTTGGGCTGTCACTCAGCACAAATGGTATTGTGGTAGTCTGGATTCATGTCATCAAACAAAATTGTACATCCGGGAGCCATCTCCGGTAGTAGCAAGCTATTTTGCTAATCTGTCTAAACAGAATTGTAGTGTCTCAGTCAAGGCTCTGACAGGTCACTGCCGACTGAACTATCACATGGCAAATATTCAACGCGTTAAATCATTTGTTTGTAATAGTTGTGAATCCGATTATGGAACTTCTTATCATCTAATATGTAACTACTCAGTATATGCACAATTGCGCTTTCAAATATTTGGTAAACACTTACTTAGTGAAATTGACTTCAGAAACCTGAACCAAATTTTGTTTTTCATAACCCGTTGTGGTAAGGAGCTATAAGCTCTTGTACGGTTATGCGTTGTATGCCCTCTTCAAGGGCCCTTTTCCATACTTTCCCTTTGTTCTCCTATCCACATTCCTTTCCTTTTTGTTCACTTCCTTTTCCGTCAGGTGTGTGATGAAAAAGGCTGTGAAGGCGTTGGCACAAATCTCCCAAATTGAGGTGAACCTGGAGCCGACGCTCTGATACCTGATAGGGTTGCCCATAACCGAACGATGTCCACAACCTAAACTCTTCCCATATGATTTATACAAACCATTTGAGCAATTGCTTTTCGATGTTTTTATTGTGAATTTTGGTGAAATTCTTTTGGTTTTTTTTAACTAAACTTTTGATGTTGAAAAATAAGAGGCGTTGAGCACAAAACACGACCGCACGACGTAAACTACGTAAAACAATTCAGTGCATTCAAGTTTCAAGTGCCATCACTTGATTTCAAATTTCGGCTCCGAAAAGTTATTGCGGCATTTGCCGTATTTCATGGATCTTTTAAGATTGGTTGAAATAAGTGGTACCATTATTTGTGTCGCTAAATATTGCCCAACTATTTTTAAATTCGTTGGAAACTGAAGTTTTAGAAAAACGTTTTGGTTAGAACTCATAATTTTTAATCATTTGCGTATTGCGACTGGCATTGTAAAAGTAAAAATAAAAAAAATACGTAAGAGATGATTAGTATAGCTCTATAGTATTCAACGTAGTTTACGTTTAACTGTTGTGTTTTGTACACAGCTCCTAGGATTTTTTCCCGACGGTTTTGAATTCCCGTCTTTTTCCCGCTTTTCCCGTTTTTCCGGTTTGATGGCCACACCTGCAGTGGACTGAGATACCATCCCACCGACACTCTTACCAGACTTTAGTAGCACCTCTCACTCTGTGAGGGTTTCACTATCCAGCAGCTGAAGCCACCTCATCAATAGTTCAATTACAGGTAATATCCTAAATGTAGGCAATTAACAATTATTGAATAGTGGGTTCTGAACGTTTTACTGGGATTAGAAATTTGACATTTTCAATAGTTCAACGTTAATAATCAATAATTTCAATAGATTTAAAAAAATGCTGGGAAGTTTCTGAATCGATTGATAAGAAAATCTCGAAAATCCATAGAAAGATAAAGAAGCTATTAGCGTTCGAAATTTTTCGAAAATTTCGAATTTGGAAATTTTCGTTTTACACCCTGTATCCGAGTCTTATCTTTAGACGTAGTTTACGTCAAAAACTATTTGTTATTTCTAGCAAGAAAATGTGTTTAGAAATACCTATCTTGATAGCTTGATGTAACTCAAAGATGTAGTTTGATGTAAAGCGGTTGTTTAAAACTAAAATCTCCTTTAAAAAAAAGACACATACAGACATCACCTCAGTTCGTCGAGCTGAGCCGATTGGTATATAACACTATGGATCTCCGGGCCTTCTATCAAACGTTTTTTTAGCAATCATAGTTTCACCATCCAGGATCCAGACGAATAAAGTACAGCTGCTGATGAACGGTTAACGGTACAGGTATAGCACTTCGGTACAACAAAATATTAAGTTTTGTTTTAAACTAATATTTGTTTGTGTCAAGCTACATGTGTTATTCGAAACAACTAATCTATTAGTTTCTACGATAAGCTATCAAAATACAACAACAAACAAAATAGTTAATTTAAACTGAGATTTGGTTGAAAGTACCTGAGTCATACGAAATCATCCACATTAAAGTTTAGTTTGTTTCAGCTATTGCATATGGTCAAATAATTTGTTTGATCGGGCTTATATCAACCTAAATTGTTGGTTGAAATGAGCTAGATTAAATATGGTTGAGTCTATCATACTTTTTCCACCGTGTAGATGTTAAAACGCAATATATTAACTATCCATTAAAATGCATACATCGTACTCAACATTTCCACCTTTTTCAACGTCAACGCTAATATAGAGTATGTTTTATAATACCAGCAAGAAACAATACTATTTGGTCATATGAAAAACTTTGCTTTCCGGATCTGGAGGATAGCTGCTCGGAATTCGGATAACGAAATTTGTGTTAACTATCAAATCATGCTAGTTATTCAAAACATGAAAAAAAATATCATTTCCACAAAGTTAGAATGCGTTCGATCGATTTTAATATTATGGATTAAAATCTTTTAAAATAAGCTAAAGCAGTTAAATTTTGAGATTTTTTTTTAACCTCAATTTTTTTGATTTTATTGAAAAGACTTTCAGCCCGTGGCTAAAGGTTAATGAGAACTTTGCAGTAAGTTTGACTTATTACGCGTTTACTAGGGTATTTCAACTGCTGTAACATCAGCACTTTGCATTTTTCATCTCATTGAGATGTTCACCGGTTGAAATGCTTAAATCATCACAAATATGTGGAAAGCCCGATGGTCGTTTTGTCAACTATGAAATCATGCGCAGTACAAGTGTCTTTTTAAAAAGTACCCGTATTGGAAGATATCTGCCACTAGGGGATCTCCCCCTAGTTCGTTAGAAAATGTTGGTTCTATGTTAGCTTTTTGCGAAGTTTCTGCTTTGGTTTTTTTTAGTAATTCCCCATTAACGTGATTTTTTATCTTAAAAGTAAGTTCATCACGGTTTCTGCTTTGGTGGAAATATATTTCATTGGTCCAATCACCTCAATGTAGGCAGGACGATATGCCATGTACACATGCTCTTTTTGCTTCCAAATTATATTGAAACTATCGAAATGTAATTCATATCCGCTTAAATGGACTTATGTTGTTTTTTTATGACCAGCTCATAGGGGATTCCACCCCATCACAATTCTTTCATGATTTTCCTTAAAAAGTTTAACTACGTATTCTTCGTAATATTCTTATATGACAACTCACTATCAAAAAACAGAAATTTGTGTAAATTGCATTATGAAGTATATTCTACCGTCTTATCCAAATGTTTCGAATTGCAACGGTAGCGGCTACGAACGAGAGTACGAGAAACAGTGCTTTCGAAGTCATGTACGGACAATTAGACAAACATACGGTGCCATTTTGACTAAACATACGACGATAAACAACGAACGTGTCGAAACGTTGGGTAAATAAAAAACTCGTTGTAATAATGCAAAACTGAGTAGCCGTTCAATAAATATAATTAAAACGTACAGTCGATCCATAATCAGTAAAATAAAGAAAACTCTTTCAATTCAACATAGTACATTGGTGGCAGATCTATTATGATATTGATAGCATACTTTGTTTAATTTCTTATTAGCATAGCATAGCATAGTTACGGTGTACTTCGTAGATTGGAAACTAGTGATACTCATGTTTTTCTTTTGAAATCCTTATTCAGATTGCTATCAGAAATCAAGGTGGGTGTGGTCCTTGATTTAAATCTAGGATAAAAATCACAAAAGCATGATGCCACGCCCATATTCACCGTAACGGGAGGGGAAGGAAGTGTTGATATAGTACTTATTTTATGAGAGGCCCCCAACTCAGCGACACCCTCATAAGTACCACGGAGTTAGATATTGGGAACGTATTCGTTGGGTTAGGATTTGCCTGTAGCTGAAAATGTTACTGGTAGATCTTACACTGTAACACACAACGCAAAGGTGTCTACCTAGCGTTCTTCTTAAACAGAAAGACATTTGCTCAGTTCGTTGAGGTGTGTCGATTGGTATATAACACCTCGGGTTGCTGAGCTTTTCATTAAAAGGTAGTTACTGAAGTGAAATGATCGACTTTCGTTGACTGAATATTTATTGGTTGCTGTGCCTTCGAATAAGTAGAACAAGAAGCAACCATGTTTGCATTCGAAAAAGTTTACTCTTAATGTTGTCGACGACGTTCCAATTTGTTTCTTTTGTAACCAAATGTCAAGATAACATACATTATTACAGAATATTAGACAAGCATCGAACATTTTTATATTAATTATTATTATTTTTTTGCAGACAATGTTACAGCAATTCAGGAATCACCACGACAACTTAGGCCTACTCATCTGGACCTGGATATAACAACAAATCTAATATCACCTCAGCGAACTCCAGTATTAATCTATAAATTCTTTTAATTTTAAAAATGACTTAACATTTGATTATTTTTTTAGGAATCATCAGAAATACTCCAAAAGACTCCTCTCTCTGCATCAAAAGAGATAATAACTTTGAAAGAGCAACTTGATCAACAACAACTTAGCACTAGACAAGTCTTGACTCAATTGATGCTGGTTCGAGAACAATTGATTACAGAAACCAATGCAAGAATCGAGGCACAGGAAAGTATTTATCCTAATTTTTTCGCATACGTTGACTTGAAGAAGAAAAATCAAACAAACATAGTCATAATCAAGGCGAATACATATGTATTATAAACCTACTAGCTGACCTGCCGATCTTCGTTTCGCCAATAATTAATACATGCCAAAATCGATTCCATTTGTTTGATTAGTTCTCGACTCAAGAGAAAATCTGTGTTTCATTTGTAAATGAGCGTCCCCCCACCCCTTTCATAGCGGTGAGGGGTTCCGAATCACCTCAGAAACATATCTTGCCTTCAAAAACCCTCAAATGTTAAATTTGGCTCAATTTGCCTAATTAGTTCAATACAAAATTTTCAAAACGACTTATCTGCTTTTGTAAACAAATATTCAGACGTCGATTTGACGAATCTGTTAGCACTCCCACGCAAACCAACACCATCAATACGTAGATGAAAGCTTTTGCAACCTGTTCGTGGTGGTTTGCGTGGGAGTGCTATCAGATTCGTCTAATCGACGTTTGAATCTTTATTTACAAGAGCAGTTAAGTCGTTTTGAAAATTTGGAATTGAGTTCCCGAGTTATGCAGATTTTTTTGTTATATTTGTATGCAGGGAGGGGTCTCGAACCATCATAGAAAAAATTCTTGTCATCAAAAACCTTCACATGCCACATTTGGTTCCATTTGCTTGATTAGTTCTCGAGTTATGTGGAAATTTGATTTTTATTTATATGGGACCCCCCTCCTTTCGAGAATGGGGAGGGGTCTTGAACAACCTTAAGAACTTTCCCAGCCCGAAAAAAACCCTGTATACAAAATTTTGCGCTGATCGGTTCAGCGAATTCCGAGTCTAGAAAGGTCAGACAGAAAAATATATTAATCTCCATTTAATTCCACTTATTATTATCGATATCTTTGCAGATACGTATTTCGACCACAACTGTGTGGTCGTCTTCAGTGTCTCGTACTTGACTCGACTGGAAGAAAACAATTGCAACTTACACTTTTTATACTACGCTAGGTAGGGGGAATGACGGCTTTGGCAGGTTTTGTTCTATTATTGGCAGGGGGGTTTTTTATGACTGACTAAGCTCAAATTTGGCCTAAACATTCTTTGCATATCAAAGAATATTGTGGCCAAATTTCATAAAATTTGGTCGACAAAAACCCCCCTGCCAATAATAGAACAAAACCTGCCAAAGCCGTCTTTCCCCCTACCTAATCTAATCTTATTTGCCTATACAGTTAATAAGATTAGATTATGTACCTAGCGTAGTATAAATAGTGTAAGTTGCAATTGTTTTCTTCAAGTCGAGTCAAGAACGAGACACTGAAGACGACCATCCAGTTGTGGTCGAAATACGTATCTGCAAAGATATCGAAAATAATTGGTGGAATTAAATCGAGAGTACTTAACTCGTCTTAGACGGTTGAAGGTCAGACAGACATCAATTTGAGCAAGGTTGTTCATTCACTGGCGTAGGATGCTATGATTGAATTAGATCAATGCTCGTCCGCTTCAATTACGCTTTAAACGCCTGCCTCTGCCATAGAACCTAACCCCCAGATTCCAATAAAATTCCGCATGAACTGGCGAGTGCAGAGGTGTTCTCGGCTTGCAGTGGGCGACTGATTGCATCAACAATTCCTTCTAATCCCCGATGACCGTTAGGACGTGGCCAGCCGTTATCGACCATTTAAAATACTAGAGCTATCGGACTGTGCACATTGAGGCTGGAGAGCAAATCCCATGCTTCCAGCCATTGGTTCCCTGTGCAATTGCGATTGTCAATCACGGAGTAGCAACTACGAAATGCACGGTCATCATGCTCATGCTCATTTTTTAACCAGCGAATGCGCATATTTACAAAAAGATGTGCCAAAATTACTATGCACTTGCTGTAGTTTTCCGAAGATGTAATGGATTGGGGGAATGAAAAATGATTTCATCTTTCACCACAAGTAAAGTTAAAAAACAATACTACTTTTTAGGGTGACTTGGCCAGAAGGGCCTCGCCACCGGGGTTCCCCTGACTTCTGGTCATGGCCACGGAAGTCGTCTGGGGTGGGTTACAACCACCTATTTTCCCAGGGTCGGCTCTTCACTATTCAGCTAATCAGGAACAAAGAAACACTACACCGCGATTTCACTTTTAGTAACTATTTTTATTAGACTTACTGTGTGGCGTGTCTCATGTAAGGTGTAGGGCTGGCCAGCGATGACGGGATGCTCGAGATAGAATGGGTTGGGCGGGCGGAGTACTCGGGAGGCACTGCAGACCAAACGACGTGGTCCTTTCGGCCAAGATGGCTGCCGGTGAACGATGTCGCTCTACGACGCGGTGCGATTTCCCACTAAGGGGCAAGCGTAATTGGCCGTACGGGGACCAAATCCGGCGCTGGTGGATGAACCACACTTCTGCGATCAATAACGATGGGTCCTAATAAAGGTTGGACATGGCATTTAAGGAAGGGTTTTGCTACTGGGGTTTTCTTTGGTTTCATACCTGACTCCAATACATTAAGCTATGCTCGATGTTTGCTTTAAGGCTCTGAATGCCCCCAAAAACACTGGATGTGGTATCTACCACTCTTAAAGCAGCAAAGATGCTGTCGTTTGTAGCTTAGAAACTTTTAACTTTTTACTATCTTTCGGTAGACTTGATCCGATCACTATGACGGTTGGAGTTGAAAAGAGTGATCTTCTAACCCAGTAGCTAAGACTCCTAAGACCCCTCCTTTCCTCATGCAATCTCATCCCATTCCCTTTTCCTATATCCTTTCCGCAACTCCAATGCCTTCCCAATCCTTTGTCATCCCGTAGATTATTGTATCGTGTGTTTAATGTGTGAAGTGTGCTTAACTTAATGATTACATTATTTGATTTGACGGTTGGTTTATTGGGAGTGGCTAATTTAAATATTTATTACAGCGGTTTACTCTCTTTAAGTTCATACTGAACAGCTGAACAGCAGTATGCTCTTCTGCTCTCTATGCTTTCTTGCTCTGGACTGGGGAAATAGGGTGAACGCACCAGAATGGTAACAGTAACTAGCACGTTTGGAACTATTGAAACAGTTGAGATATTAACGAAAAATGGAATCGAACAACACAGTTAAGCCCTTATGATCCTAAGCGCGAGATTTCTTTATTGATGCTTCTTCGTCACGAACCCAAGCGTCTGCCTTTGCTGCGATGTTCTGCCGGATTCTAATCCAGCGCTTGCTTACAGCTTTCTTGCCCGCTCTTTCGCAATATGTTGCTGATCCATCTTCATCTATGCTTTCAAATTTCTGTTGATATCGGCTTTGATGACATTGTCGATGGAGCTCAGCATTCGAGATCCAGTTGTGAGGCCACCAGGCCCGAAATATAAAACGTAGAAATCGATTTAGGAATACTTGCAGTTTCTGACACATAGTTTCACTCGGCCTATGACAATACCGATATCACCTTTGTCCGGCTACCGTAAAGTTGGAAGGGTTGCTCGTGTTGAAATCGAACGATAAGGTTTTACTGATGTTGATGATGAAAACGGCAGTACAGGAGCGTTCAGCTAGTTTGTTTAGCTAGCTTTGCGCTAGTAGGACAACATCATCAGCTAGATCCAGGATATTCATATCTCCATAGTAATAGGCTGCCAGAACAGCTGATGGTGTGTTATACGGTCAATCGCATCCACTATGATCTTGTCTATTACGATTACGAACAGTAGATTTGATAGAATACATCCTTGCATCACATCAGCAACTTCCCGGACTAGTCCAGACAAACTGTAAAAGCATCGTACTGCGCTTTTATAAAGCCAACGGTTTTGTTCGGAACTCTCTTGCATCTCAAGGCGCCCAACAGATGGTTGTGGTTCAGATAGTCATGTAACTCAACAGTATCCGTCGGCACATAACATTGAATTATCGTAAGGTTTCTAATTCCTTTAATTGGCTTCCACTTGATGAGTACTGCAAGTGGCACTGGTCGGGTGTCGGCAGCCCCACATAACTTTTGACCGAAAACAGATATGAAAATTTTGACATATGTCAAGCATTCGCTATATAAGCACGTTCTTTTTGTGCCGACTACCGATCCAAACAGATGTCCATGTTTCGTTTAATGAAGAAAACATTTTTTGTCTATTTCAACCATGCTTGAAAGTTTTTTTTCGATTATTTGCTTAGTGTTATAAAACGATCGAAAAGGTATATTTATTCCGTATTTACAAAGTGAATTTACACTATTGTGTGATTTTTCGGTGATTTATTTGGCGTTTCAGTCTGGTTTTGAATGAATACATCGAAAACAGTCGACATCATTATCACGAAAATAAAGTACCGTACCGGGAAGCATTGATCACCGGGGTAACATTGATCCGTTTCACCATGTTCAAGAAATGA
Source organism: Armigeres subalbatus (assembly GCF_024139115.2). Taxonomy (NCBI): domain Eukaryota; kingdom Metazoa; phylum Arthropoda; class Insecta; order Diptera; family Culicidae; genus Armigeres; species Armigeres subalbatus. The sequence continues at coordinate 1,733,348 of NC_085140.1, forward strand.
CTAAAATATTATTTCCTGTTATCATAATTATTTACTGTGAGTTAGGCATCCTAATCTTGACTAAATTTACTGCTGAATGATGTAACCTTCGGATAAATTTGCATTTATTTTTCGCCAAAATTTGAACAATAAAATCAACATTAATTTTTGAACTCACAGCAAGCTGCCAAAAAAAGCACTCAAAACAAGTATAATAACAAAAAAAATAAGCTCGTACTTATAGTTACGTGATAACATGGTCGGTTGTTGGCACCCCATTTTCCAAGGAAGATACCAAGACAAATCAAAGTTAATTGCTTAATTTCAGGTTATTAGCCACGATGTAATAATTGCATTGCCATTTACATAATCAATCTTGATAGTTTCAGCCCTCAGCCCTCAGCTCATATTTTCCGTTTTTAAATGGGTTTTTAGGGTCCCTCTAATCGACCATTTTTTTTCTAAACGGCCTCAAATCAACACCTAACAAAGTTATTACAAATTAAAAAATGCTTATCAGATAGAATAGATCAAATTTAAGCTGATGTCAGACTTTAATGTATTATTTTTAATATTTTAATTTAGGCTCGCATTCAACAATTACTACAACAAAATCGTGAGTTGCTAGAGCATATTGCATCCCTTGGCGGGTATCACGAACCGGATCGACCTACAATATCTACAACAGCCATTGGATTAGCACCACAGGTGAGTCGCTGTTTCAATATGACTGCATATGAACGTTTTCAACTACCAATTAACATTGTTTTGTTTATTGCTTAAACTGATATATCGCAGTTAATCCAGAAAATGTGATCTTTTTATAACAGTGTATATTTTCGCGTTATGAATTACTAATATTTTGTCAGTGATGCTGGTGTAGTGTGTAAAAAAAAAGTTCTGTGCAGGTAAGTAAGAAATATGCATGGTTGATATTGACTTTTCTGCATGCTGATGTTATGACTTGTTAATCATGACAACACTGTTATTTATTGATCTTTCTCTTCAGTATCCTTATTTACAGAATAACCAGATTATTAACGATATACTCAGTCTAGGCAATGTGGGTCATCAATTTTCTCCAATGCATCAGCAATTTACCAATACCAATCAACACTCGATGAATAACACCAGTAGCGGCAGTTTTTCAACACTTAATCAATTACACAATATACAATCGCCGTCCAGCATACTTGGATCAACGGTTGGAACTTTATCCACACAAGAGCTTTTGAAATTAAATCAAAATATTTTGAATCAAATCACAAGTCCCAATCTAAGCCCTATGTACTCTACAATTTCTTCGGCAAATATAGGATCTAGTCAACAGCCTAGTAGTTTTATGTATGCTAATCAAAATGCACCTGGTTTCAACTCTAAACCTTTAGCGGCAGAAGGTGGAAAAGCATCACCTACGAATAACACAAAATCGATGTATATAGACTTTCAACTCGGGGCAAATGATAAACAGAGAAAAATATCTAACAGGCAACCAGCCGGTGATTACAAAATGTCTAAAAATGATCAAAGTGATTTGGACTCCCATCAACACAATCAAACTTCTATGAAAGAAACATCACAATTCATAAAACCATTATCTCAAGTTGGAACTTTAACAACAATGGATAGTGATGGAAAAGTTAAAGTTATTGTACCTGTTAACCCTAATGAGCAAATAGATGTTTGCAAAACAATAAATAAAAAATCCGCATCATTCTTGGAACTATCTGCTAGTACAAGTAATGATGGTAGTAGTAAAAATGTTTCAATCCTGAAGGAATCTAAAGAGAAGAAAACTTCAATCCCTAGTTTGGTAACATTAAAAGTAACTGATGAAAGCGGTACTGTTACTCGTAGGTTACCTGCAACGCCAAGCTTTATTACTCGTAGTACCAGTGAAAAAGTTCCAAATCGTAGTCAGATAATGAGCCAAGTGCAGCGTACGCAATGGGCTCGTCATACTACAAAGTAAAATACCCATTGAATTGTAAACATCAATTGTAGATGTATTTTAAAAGCATAACATTTGAATATTACAATCTACAATAAGTTAACAATGTTTGAAATCTTGGTGTGCTGATGCACAGTATGTGGAAAATTTAGTTCGAAACATGCTTTAGAGGCAACCACTATTTTTTGATAGAACTCAAACTCACGCTTGACGGGTGCTTTGCCGCTAAGCTACCTGCACATCGAGATTATAAACATTGTAGATATAGTCCATGCCGACTATAAGCTGGAAAAGTAGGCAATTAACTTTGTTTTACAATAAGCTATATATTAATAAATATATTTAAAAACTGTTTTTTTTTCTTTATTATTATTGTGTTGTTGATCATATATCCGAAATTATTCCCATATCAGACCCTCCAAACATTTCAATTTTTTGTCAGGTCATGTGATCTTCCAGTTCATAAATGACATATCCTTGTATTTGTATAAGTTTTTTATGTCATAATCTGACATATTATTGTTCAGTTGTTAACCACGAACTTTCGAAGCCATGTGAAAATTGTTTCACTTTCCGAATTGAACTCAAGCAAACAAAGCATCAGAAAAAATAAATAAGTATTGACCAAAATTTAAAATATTGACCAATTTCATTTACGCTAATTCTGCATTAATATAGACGTTCATCATGAAAATGCTGTATGATGCATGACAACATTTCGTAGGCGCTACTCCATTATTGACTAGAACAATCGTATTTGCACAAGGAACCAATGGATGGAGAATGGGAGTTACTTTCCAACCTCAATGTGCACAGTCCGAGAGCTCTCGACTTTTCAATGGTCAATTACGGTCTATCGGGGATGGGGGGGGGGATGAAATGATGATGCAATCACTCGCCTACTGCATTGCAATCCGAGAATACCTTTGCCCTTATCACGAGTTTATGCGGAATTTGATTGGAATTTGGGGCTGGGGCTCTCTATGGTAGAGAGGTTCACCTTGGTTAACGGTTTTGCCAATGTGATAGGACTGAATTTATTATTTACAGGAAATGAACTTTTCTGTTCATTCCGAAATCTAACATAATGGCAGAATAGCTAGTTGAAGGTATAGTAGAATATGTAAACGATATGGACTCACTCTCTTTCCAGTTCAACTGATTTCTAGAACACAACAAGTATAGGGCAAGATACATAGTAGAAGAATAAGACGGGCCTAGGATTGAACCCACGACCTCCTGCATATAAATCAGAAGCGGTAGCCATATGACCACCAAACCCGTTTATGTATTATGTCGAAACCTTTTCGGCGGAAAGTCCCGTTTCCAAATAGCGAGTAACTATGAAGTGAGTGTTCCGGTATATCATGGAGTAAAATATAATGCGCCCCCATCATAGTATTTTTTCTGCAGGCTTCAAAAATGAGATGCATATTTTCCGATTATGTTCACTCAATCGCCAAATTTCACAATAATGCAAATTAATTTTTAGATTAAAATAACAAGAAATCGAATGATATGGAAATGCTAATATCATCTTAGACGCGAAAGTATAGAATTGATAGTTCCGTTAGGATACGGCAGGCATGAAGAAATCGAAAATTCAAATTTTAAGTGCAAATTGCAGTTTACAGGTTGCACATGTGGAGGTAACGCCACTGGCTTAGTCTTTTTTGGTTTGCACAATTCTTTCACATGAGAATAGTTGAAACCGACAATTCGCTGTTAGTCGGCTTTGTCTGTTAATGTCATGTGCATATCGTTTTGACCTTAATCCCGATGAACATGATTCATATTCCGGAACTTGGCACTCTGAGAATAAAACTTTCATCGGTTTTCCATACTGAGGAACAAGATTGCAAACGAATTCAAGATCCTATGGAAAGAATTACATGAATAAAGCCAAAATGGCCATTATTAAAAGTGTTCGGAATATGAATTATGTTCAAAATTTGAGTCAAAACGGTATATTCGCAGCGCCGCTCTCCAAATTGATTTTTGTTTATTTTTTTACAAATCACCAACAATTTACATATGCGCGGTTTTCGAGCTTTCTAAGATTTTTTGACTTTTTTGTATAAGCACTGTAGGGCCTGTGGCAAACTGGACAATAGAAATCCGAACCGCTCGTGATCTAAATCGTTAGAAAAGAAACTTCAATTTATCTATTGATAGATAGAACAATAATGCAGTGTTATCTATATTCGATTTTTATATTGAATAATTTGTTTATTGGTCTATCCTACTCAAAGTATGAGGAAGTAGATCGAAAGTAGTTATTATAATCAAAGATTTGAAAGTCATTCGATAGATTGTGAACAAGTATGTTACGAAATAATGTGAAATGGAGAAATAGAATGCCATATATGGTTCTTCTTCTTCTTCTTCAAATGGTTCTTCTTCTCATCTACATTCCAACTGGAACTTGGCCTGCTTTTCAACTTAAAGAATCTAATTCACATTTAAAAAATTGATTAGGTACATGCATTGGAAATGCCATGGAATGTAAATATAGATGATTTTCTACAATATTAATAAAAAAAAACAAAAATGAACAAGAGAGTATTCATTATGAGAATGTTTTGTGGAGGGAAGAAGAACATCCCGAAATGGAACATGAAAATCTGATGGTCGTCTTAGTTATTCTTCTTATTGGCATTACATCTCCTACTGGGACATTGCCGCCTCTCAGCCTAGTGTTCATTAAGCACTTCAACAGTTATGAACTGCGAGGTTTCTAAGCCAAGTTACCATTTTTGCATTCGTATACCATGAGGCTAACACGATGATAGTCAAGGAAATTTTCAACCCAAAAATTTCCTAGACCGAACCGGGAATCAAACCCAGCCAACTTCAGCATGGTTTTGATTTGTAGCCGCACGCCTTACTACACGGCTAAGGGAGGCCCCACGTCTTAGTTAGTAAATGGAAACCACCGTGTCAAGACAGGTATAGTAGGTGCTCAGGTGGCAGAGTACGTGAAGATACAAGCATCTAGATGATCATTGTTTGCAGGAATTGCTCTCAATAAATAACGCACAACGATAAAAGAAAGACAAAAACTTGCATACAAGTACAAGAAAAAGAATTTGATAGGCTACTTCCACCGATAAGTTATAATACACCGCTTCGTTCTCGCTTATTTTCTTAGGGGAGCATTTTTTCGCACAGTAAAACAAGTTGAAACGCATCATCAGATCCGAGCTCTCGCAATTGGAGCCCCCTGAATCAGTTCATCATTGTAACAAGTTGCGAAAAGCTTCTTTCGCAGTAGTAATGAAATTGTGGGAGTGTTTTCACTGATAACGCATCGTGGCACGCCTCGCTTATTTTCTTAGGGGAGCATTTTTTCGCACAGTAAAACAAGTTGAAACGCATCATCAGATCCGAGCTCTCGCAATTGGAGCCCCCTGAATCAGTTCATCATTGTAACAAGTTGCGAAAAGCTTCTTTCGCAGTAGTAATGAAATTGTGGGAGTGTTTTCACTGATAACGCATCGTGGCACGAAATCGTACGTACTGTGGACTTCGCAAAACGCATCGAATAGAATTCTTCGCCGTACCAAACTGACCATCTACAAAACGCTCATTAGATCGGTATTCCCTAATCTAATCCTAATCCATCTTACAACATACATGTTTTCCATTTTCCTGATAAAGAGTACGATGAGTACTACTCGTTAACACCATTTTGGAAAATGGCGTATACGTAACTTTGCCATATTACGGCAGTAATGGACTCGACATCGGGACAATGTTCGTGAAAGGCCAATTTGATATTTTCGATATAAAACGGTATATGGATGAGGCAAATGAACAACGAGATGCTTCAGCTGTTGGGATAACCAACTATCGTTAACATCGCCATAATCACACGACTGTGCACTTACCCAGAATGTTGGACAATATCCCGTTAGAAATGGTTCTCGATAGTGTTACGACGGACACAATAGGGCGAGGTGCGCAGCGAGAAAGATTGATTGATCAAGTGAAAGACAATCTCCAATAGGGGAGGAGAAGACCACCAACTGTCATCGAGAGAAAAAGTAGAATCATTGAAATTTCACACGGTGTGGTATAGGAAATGAAGTATATTTTTGTTATTAAACAAAAATTAAGGACATTCGTCAAAAAAATCTTGGTTTACGGGGTTAGAATTTTAAAAGCACACAAAATAGACATGATATCTCCATTTTTATATTTTTTTCGAAAAAGCAGTTAATGCTTAAGATTGTTGAATTCCTAAATCCTCAAACTAAACATTGATTGACAAAAAAAATTTCATAACCTTCTAGAGACATTTTAATTCTGATTTTCTATATCATGCCATGTCAAACTTCCATGGTTCTACTTTTTCTCTAAACTTTTCCAGGTGGCAGCACTGATGAAGGGACCTCCCCCATGCAGATGTGCTTTGTTCACCAAATTGTTCAGAAGTTCAGAACAATTGGTCGACAAGGTAAACTACGCGTGTTAACAATCCGATAGCAACTCAGTATGTCCGTGTAAGGCCATAGAGATCTTGCGTACGCTTTTATGTCCAAATAAATTCGATGCATATATGATCTAGTCTACATTGAACCATTTTGGATTCCAAATTATACACATGAGCTTTATAGAATTGCCTGGTAGACCAATTGATTTATACTCAAAAACAAATTGGAGAACCCAGAACATAAGTATGGTGAATTGGTGAAGCATTCTCAAGGGCTCTTGGGACTTGGGACTTGCATGGACATGCTGGATTATTATAGGCGTGGTTGTTTTGATAAATCAATTGATCAGAACTTCCCGAGCAGGAAAACTGTTTCTGCTACGGAAAACAAAACATCGCACATAAAGCTTTCATCAGTCGTACGACTTATATCAAAGGAACCAACTTCAGCGCTGCCAAAAGCTTCATTGAAAATTTTGCGTTATGAGAAATGTTTAGAAATGATTCAGTCCTTGAGTACGCTCACTCGTTCCCGAGCCAGCGTATATTTTTTTCACATAGCCCCAATAATTACCTAAAGCATTGCCGAAGACACCAAAAGCATCGGACAAGCTGTTTTCATATTATATTTTTTTGAAAGTGTTCAATGTGTTTTGGCTTAGGCTCTTGTCAAAGGTTAGGCTAGAGTCAAAATGGCAAATCAATTATGCAAATTATGTTTTTTGATCACAAAGAATGTATATGAACATTTTCATTGATATCAAAAAATACAAAAAAAATCGATCTTCGATTTCACAGATAATTGCTCTAGACTCGGTTGGAGTGTTGGGCAGCGTTTTTCCGTAAGGTGCACGCTTCCGTTCCTACTCCCAGGATTGAGAACGGTTTGTTTTTATTTTTTCTCCTGGTGCTTATGAATCGCGTCCGTAGAAAAATTCAGCATCAACAAATAATTATTTTTTAAATTTTGAAAAAAAGACATCAAATGATGCTTTATTTCGAATAACCAAAATCATTTCAAACACAGAGAAAAAGGTGCAATATGTGAGTTTGTTTGTGTATGGGTTCTGTGCCCTTAAAATGGTAAATCGTACACTGGATTTCCAGATAAACTGATACGGTTGATCAAGGCGACGATGGATCAGGTGATGTGCGTAGTTAGAGTTTCAGGGGGATTCTCGAGTCCCATCGAAACGCGCTGAGGATAACGGCAAGGTGATGGTCTTTCGTGTCTGCTATTCAACATCGCTTTTGAGGGAGTAATACGAAGGTCAGGGATCGACACGAGTAGTAAGATTTTCACTAAATCCGTCCAGTTATTTGGTTTCGCCGACGACATAGATATTATGGCACGAAGCTTTGAGAAGTTAGAGGAAGCTTACATCAAACTGAAGGATGAGGCTGATCGGTTTGGATTAGTCATCAACACGTCGAAGACGAAGTACATGATAAGATGACGTTCAAGAGAAGACAACGTGAGGCCCGCGAAAAGAATCCTTCTTATTCCTTTCCTTATTGGTGTCATGAATTTAAAAAAACACACACCTAAACAAACTAAAAAAATAACAGGTATACCAAAAGTCCACGAGACTTCCCCGACTAAGTCGAGTCAATTACGAGACACTGAAGACGGTCTTACAGTTGAGGTCAAAATACGTCTCTGTAAAGTTTACAACGTGGAGGAATTAAATGGAAAAGTTTAACACCCATATTCTTGTTTACGTACGAACGCGCTTTCGAACGAAAGTTGAAGTGCATTCTCGTTTACGCCAGCAAAATCAAATGGAGGAACGGTTCGAACGAATCGCATTCGTTCGAAAGTATCGTTCGTCCGTAAACAAGAATAAGGGTGATTATTTTTGTTTATGACAGGGGATTATATTATGTTAATTAGATTCAGATTAGAATTCAAATTTTCTAAAAGTCAAGTTAATCCGTCAAAAAAAAATTAATTCGTATTTTAATGTTTTTTTTTCTTTCTTTTACAGCTTTCATCAACGGCAAAGGTAGCCAGATGGTTTCATCAACTGCAGTGGACAAACCAAAATCAGACACTCTCAAGACCAGAAAGTGGCTTCGTTTCAGGGGACTCTCGTTCTGAAAAAAATCAAAAATCAGAAGCAGACATTACCGATAGTCTAGCCAAAGATCAACAGCATCATCAAAATATAGATTTATGTGACGAATATCTTCTGATTGAAGGAACTAGTAATTTGTGGAGTAAATTAAATGTGAAAAAACGCAAAAAACTGCTAAGTATGAAACTAGGGAAAGTAACTACTTTTTAAAATGATTTGACTTTTGCGAAAGAGTTGAAAGAGAAATATTGAAACTATATTTTTCGTTAAGTACAAATAAATTTTATTTAAAACTGCATTTTAAGTAATAAATGCGAAGTAGAAAATTTTTAACTGTTAAGCTACTCTCCCATTCGCCATAGCATTGTTCGCTAATAATGACAAGACAAGCGAATTTTTTCCAACTGTAGATAAGAAGAGCTGAAATATAATAATGAACAAATGACATATTTTGTGTCATTACTAAACTCAATATAAAAGGAGAGGAAGAAAAAGTAGTACGTACTAAACTGTTATTCCTTATTGATCGATTATTTGAAATTCTACGTATACAAATATATTATCATATGGTACTATAATATTTGAACTAACCTTACTATTTTCAGTAAGAAAAGTATTTTATTTCTGACTAATATGCAAACAATAAAAAAATCATTTATATTATAAAACATAAGGATAAAAATACTTAATTTAAGTTACGTAATTTAGACAATTGAACAATAATTATTTGATTAGAACAATGTTCAAGACTGACAAAATTTTAATTATAATTCATTTTCCATTCAAAATAAAACTCATGATTCGCATCTGAAGTCTTAGCTTGTCTGAAATGATAGAGAAACATTCCCAACATCAGATATTGCCTTATTACAAACTTCGTACTTTTTTTTAAACTTTATTAAAGTGTTTTTTAAATTCTAAATTAAGTAATGGGTACTTTTCGTTATTTATTTGTTCGGTACTATTTTGGAAGCCATTCTGTGTCTTTATCTCAAACCCTGATTTGACAAATATTTTAATTATTGAATGTAAACTTTCTTCTTCAACTATACGGAATGGTTGGTATCAGCAGATATGTATTTCATATTCGACTTGGAAACTTTGCCAGTGTTTTATTATCGACTGTTTCCATGTAGGAAATGAAATACGCATCTGTTAATACAAATAACATTGTGCAGTGGAGGTAAGGTGGTTATACAACAAAGCCACAAATCGGCCATCTTGGAAACCACGTGCTTTTTCTAGTGATTTTTCAAGAGCACGAATTGAGAGAACCACATACACCCATGGGGATAAAACATCCGTAGATCGTTTGCTTGCTTATGCTAAACAATCGACTTTAATTTCAGCATTGTACGAACATTATTACGCTAGATTTGAACTTTTGATAATAGGAGTAAAAACCGTGTGGTGAATTTGAAATTCACCACTTGGCTTGATTGTATAATCACCGTAAAGTGAAGAAAAAATGTACACTCAATAATTGTGCATTTTCCACAAAGACGTTCATATAAGTATTTATTATTTATTCAGACTAAGGCCGAAGTGGCCTGTGCGGTATATAAGAGTCTTCTCCATTCGGCTCGATTCATGGCTACACGTCGCCAACCGCGCAGTCTACGGAGGGTCCGCAAGTCATCTTCCACCTGATCGATCCACCTTGCCCGCTGCGCATCTCGCCTTCTTGTGCTCGTCGGATCGTTGTCGAGAACCATTTTCACCAGGTTACTGTCCGACATTCTGGCTACGGCAGTCGTCCGATTTTCGCGGTGTGAACGATGGATGGTTCTCCCAGCAGCTCATGCAACTCGTAGTTCATTCGCCTCCTCCACGTACCGTCCGCCATCTGTACCCCACCATAGATGGTACGCAGCACTTTCCTTTCGAAAACTCCAAGTGCGCGTTGGTCCTCCACGAGCGTCGTCCAGGTCTCGTGTCCGTAGAGGACTACCGGTCTAATGAGCGTTTTGTAGATTGTCAGTTTGGTACGGCGGCGAACTCTATTCGATCGGAGCTTCTTGCGGAGTCCAAAGTACGTACGATTTCCAGCCACTATGCGTCTCCGAATTTCTCTGCTAGTATCAATTTCGGCAGTCACCAGTGAGCCCAAGTACACAAATTCTTCTACCACCTCGATTACGTCACCACCGATGCAAACTCGCTCACATTGTCTTCTCTTGAACCTCTTCCTATCATGTACTTCGTGTTGATGACTAGTCCGATCCGCTTGGCTTCCCTTTTCAGTTTGATGTAGGCTTCCTTCATCTTCTCAAAGTTACGTGCCATAATATCTATGTCGTCGGCGAAGCCAAAAAGCTGGACGGACTTATTGAAAATTGTACCTCGTGTTAATCCCTGCTCTTCGTATTACCCCTTCCAAAGCGATGTTGAATAGCAGACACGAAAGACCATCACCTTGCCGTAACCCTCTGCGGGTTTCGAAGGGACTCGAGAATGCCCCAGAAACTCGAACTACGCACATCACCCGATCCATCGTCGCTTTGATCAACCGTGTCAGTTTATCCGGAAATCCGTGTTCGTGCATTAGCTGCCATAGCTGGTCCCGATCGATTGTATCATATGCGGCTTTGAAGTCGATGAATAGATGATATGTGTTGTATTCGAGGCATTTCTGCAGTACTTGGCGAATGGCGAACACCTGGTCCGTGGTGGAGCGTTCGCCCATAAAACCCGCCTGGTACTGCCCCACGAACTCCCTTGCAATTGGTGCTAGTCGACGGCATAACATTTGGGAGAGTACCTTGTAGGCAGCTTTCAGCAGTGTGATTGCGCGGTAGTTGCTATAATCCAGCTTATCACCTTTTTGTAGATGGGACACACGACACCTTCCATCCACTCCTGCGGCAAAACTTCCTCCTCCCAAATATTGGTAATGACCCAGTGCAGCGCTCTAGCCAGTACGTCACCACCGTGTTCAAATAGCTCTCCTGGTAGTTGGTCAACCCCAGGGGCTATGTTGTTATTCAGCCGGCCAATCTCCTCCTGGATTTCCTGGAGATACGGAGCCGGTAATATTATGTCCTGCGCGCGTTCTCCCAGGTCAATCACCATACCGCCATCTTCGTCTGCCACATCGCCATTCAGGTGTTCTTCGTAGTGCTGTCGCCACCTTTGGATCACACTCACGCTCGTTCGTAAGAAGGTTCCCATTTATGTCCTTACACATATCAGGCTGTGGCACGTGGCCCTTACGTGAACGGTTTAACTTCTCATAGAACTTTCGTGTGTTATTAGTGCGGTACAGTTGATCCGCCTCTTCACGGTCTCGATCTTCCTGCTGGCGCTTTTCCTCCGAAAAGTCGAGTTTTGTCGGTTCCGCGCCCGTTTATATCGTGCCTCGTTTGCCCTCTTGCGGTGTTGTAGCAACCTCGCCCATGCTGCATTCTTCTCTTCCACTAACTGCTCACATTAACCGTCATACCAGTCGTTTCTCTGATCCGGGGGCATCGTACCAAGTGTAGCGGTTGCGGTGCTACCAATGGCGGATCGAACATCTCTCCAGCCATCTTCAAGAGACGCTGCGCCTAGCTGCTCTTCCGTTGGGAGTCCCGCTTCCAGCTGCTGCGCGTATTCTTGGGCTAGTCTACCGTCTTGTAGCCGCCCAATATTAGGCCGCGGCGTTCGACTTCGACGCGTGTTGTACACCGTTGAGAGATTTGAGCGCAGGCATACTGCAACGAGGTAGTGGTCGGATTCAATATTTGCACTGCGGTAAGTGCCTACGTTCGTGATGTCGGAGAAGAATTTACCGTCGATTAGAACGTGGTCGATTTGGTTTTCCGTTTCTTGGTTAGGTGATCTCCATGTGGCCTTGTGGATATTTTTGCGGGGAAAGAAGGTGCTTCGGACTACCATTCCGCGGGAGGCTGCAAAGTTTATGCATCGTTGGCCGTTGTCATTCGATACGGTGTGTAGACTATCCGGTCCGATGACCGGTCTATACATTTCCTCCCTTCCTACTTGTGCGTTCATGTCACCGATGACGATTTTGACGTCCCGCAGTGGGCATCCATCGTATGTCTGCTCCAGCTGTGCGTAGAACGCTTCTTTCTCGTCGTCGGGTCTCCCTTCGTGTGGGCAGTGCACGTTGATGATGCTATAGTTGAAGAAACGGCCTCAGCTTACACATTCTTGCGTTGGTTGGCTGCCACCCAATCACACGATGGCGCATCTTACCCAGCACTATGAAGCCGGTTCCCAGCTCGTTGGTGGTGCCACAGCTTTGGTAGAAGGTAGCTGCTCGATGCCCGCTTTTCCACACTTTCTGTCCTGTCCAGCAAATCTCCTGGAGCGCCACGACGTCGAAGTTGCGGGGATGTAATTCATCATAGATTATCCTGTCGTAACCTGCAAAACCTAGCGACTTGCAGTTCCATGTTCCAAGCTTCCAATCGTGATCCTTTATTCGTCGCCTAGGTCATTGCCGATTATATCGAGTCGCATTATCTCTTATATTGTTCGTAATGATTGGTTTTCCAGGCGGCTTATTGGGCCTGCGCAAACCTCCTATCTCGTCGAAGGGCCGTCGTGTCAGGGCTGTTTAGCGTCCCACCTAACACCAGGACTTGGGCTTGTGCGCTTTGAGCGGCACACGGTCGCTTTGGTGGGGCCTACTGGCGGATACATGCAGCTTTTTATAGGAATTCAACAGGGCCCACTGTCAACCCCACCACATCCTAGGCAAGCCTCACAACTCGCAGATGGCCTGGGGAGGGATCGTCAAGCCCTTGAAAATAATCCCTGCTGCCCACGTTCATATAAGTAATAAACAACTAATTTATTTATTGGTTTTATTCATTTTATTTATTTGTTATTGATTTTGTTAACAATCCAAAGACCAGCCCCCTTCCCCTTAAATAATTTATAGCTAATTGATAATATGAAAAAATCGTGGACAAGCTCGGTTGTCTACACATTAAGATTTTCTTTTTTGAGCTCGGAAATTTTTTTTATTACTTATTCTCAGCAAAATATTTACTGTATCTCAGCAACCGAAACGTCACTTTTACTGATATCTCGGCAAAAATCATGTTTGTTGAAGCTCGACGGTGCCCACCTCCGGAAAATAAACAAAAAATGCTGAGATCTCGATGAAAAAAATCAAGTGTATAGTGGCTACCGTTCTGCCATATAAGCAGGGGATCGTGAGTACAAAAAATTTTCAACTGCAGTTACTCATTGATTTCAATAATTTCATTGTTACCTTTCACGTACATTAAGTACGCGTAAAGGCTATATATGGGGGGGGGCAGCAGGGACTTTGTCCAAGGGCTTGACGACCCCTCCCCATGGCCACTGCGAGTTAGACCGCGACCATCGTCCCTAACCCCTAATCCCAAGGCGTCAAGCGACCCGTGCCGAGGGGATGCATGGCCAGGGGGGTGAAATAATAAGCTAGGCCTTTAACGGAGCCTGTGGGGTACCTGGGCACCCTCCACAGTAATTGTCCCTTACCGCGTCATGCTGGGCTCTGGCGTGGTGGACCTCTTTTCCCGATCAACTCGTGGGACCAAAATGGAAAACCAAGTCAATTCTTCAATTAGTGGTAGTAGTGTAGGCGACAACCCCTTCGCAAGAGGTGGGTTGTTCAGGTCTCCGCCTAGGAGGCCAGAGGCAATAGTCGGCAGCTGAGTGCGCAGCGCCAGCGTGGGTCACTCAACCTTCCTCTCGGCTAGAAAACGCCGGTAAAGGTTATTGACGGCCCATGGCTTGTAGAGGCGATGAACTGCAAACGCAATGGGCTTTCGGCCTTCGAGGTGGCGACAGAACAGCTGGACGCCATCATCGACTTTGCGTCATCGAAGCATAATATCAGCAAGGACCTCAAGAGGAGCTTGCAGAAACTTCGAAAGTCGATGCTGGACGCCAAGCTGGAGAGGGTGGTCGGGACGGCCAAGTGTAAACCCGTGAAATCGGTGGAGTCGAGGTCTACCCAGACTGAGGCCCAAGGATTCGCGGAATCGGGCAAGGTCGAATCGACCGAAGGCGTGCCAGCGAAGACGGTGGTGCCAAAGTCTACCCAGACTGAGGCTCAAGTATTTGCGGGTACGTCGGGGGTGACTGCTCCAAAGGAGCAGACACAAAACGGGGAGACAGTCTCCAGGGGATGAGCTCCTGGGGGCCGCTCAAAACGCGGAGGTTACTACCCGAACAAGGAGTAGTGGGGCTGGGAAGCTGAACCCCGGTCAGGTACCTCCAAAACGGGGGGAGGAAGGACATGGAAAGGTCCGTCCACCTAGGAAAGACGGTGGTAAAGGGTTACGGCAGGCTGAGAGCTCTCAGCCGCCTCAGACCAGGGAAATAGAGGGGGATGACGCCTCCTGGACCCTGGTCAAGAACAAGAGGAAACCGAAGACGTTAAGGGCCGAAAAGAAGGCCCAGGCGAATGAGGGTAGCAAGAAGTCTAGGGTAGGCGCCAATCGCTCGTCACTGCACTGCGGCGACGGTGTGAAGTGGAGACGCCTACCGCAGCCGTTCGGCTAGGGAAAGGTCCGACAGGGACGCAGGTAGCATTGTTTCGGCTATCTGCAGCGGACGCCTCCAAGGTGGTCAAGTTAGGGAGCGTCAAGGTGGGATGGTTGGTGTGCCCTGTGGGCATATACGAGCAACCCGAAGTTTGCTTCAAGTGCCTGGAACCGGGGCACAAGCAATGGGACTGCAAAGGCCCTGACAGAAGCAATCTCTGCCGACGCTGCGGATTGGAGGGACATAAGGCATAATGCTGCACGAACCCTCCCAATTGTTTGATTTGTTCCAGCAAAGCTGTGAACAGCAAGCACCCCATGGGGGGTTCGATGTGCCCGGCGTTTAAGCGTGCTGCAAAATCAAAGTGCAGGTAACGCAGCTGGCTTGCTCGGCTTCGCCCGAGTGTTTGGTGTGCGCAGGTTTAGAGGAAACTGCGGAACACGTGTTGTTCGTGTGCTCACGTTTTCGCGCAATGCGTGACCACATGCTTGCCACATGTGCTCTGGACACTACCCCGGACAACCTAGTTCGGAGCTGGGAGGGAGATCCAGATACTACACACGAAATAACAATAAAATTAAACGTCATGACGCAAGAAAATTATCGACCAGCAAAATATAGCAAAGCAAGCGTAACACGGACTGACCAGTTTTTGTTTTGTGTGTCATCGATGTTTTCGTTGATTTCATTGAAGCCGGTGCGTGACTTTCTCAAGTTTCATATAACGTTCCGAGCGCGGGAATTTGAAATTTGAAGTGTCTCGTGAAACTCTCTCTCCCGGAGTATTGAATTAAGAAGTGTCCGAAACATAGTCGTTTTTCCCTTCCATATGGAGGGAATCACAAAATGCGGCGGATTAAATTCAGTATAAATGAAATACGAATCTCTTGTCAGCATCTATCTCGACCAACTCAACAATTAAAACTCATTCAAAGTCATTTATATAAAATTTAATAATTTTGTCGATATTTTTGCACACTAATTTATTCCTTATAATGATATAAATTTCAATGAATCGTTATCTAAATTCTCGTAAGTATGATATCAATGCAATGATATATTTTGGCAAATAATTTCATAAATGATCACCACTGCACCTTTATCCCTTTTTGTTCATCGAATCATCGGTATTTTGGCGTTTGTTTATCTCCGTTATCTTGTTTATATTTTTGAGATAAAAATTTATTGAATATAACGACATTATCTTTTTGATTATAAAGGGATAGCCTTGTCGTCATGAAGAACCATTTCACAAGGACATTGCCGGTAATTGATGTTTTGGGGTAAGGAAAATAATTCCCCAACATATTGATTATATTTGAATGAAAATTATATGGGATAGAATGTTAATGCAATTTAGCTATTATTTACCAATCAAAACTACATTGTGGTCTAATGATTAAGATCTCTGAGCAAAGGTTCTACAGTATTATTTCTTCCAGGTTCGATAAACGATTAAGCAAATAAATCTTCTATATAATAAAAATGAAATGATCTGTGTTCGTATCCGCATAACTCGAAAACGGCTGGATGGATTTTCTTCATTCCTTCAGCAAATATGTTCGTTATCGTTTCCGACGGGTTTATATGATATTCCCTTATGCAAAATCACGAGAAAGGTTGAGTAAATCGTTGAAAAACTAAAATTATGAATCGTATGGAAATTTCGCATGGGCAGTTCACAACGCGCATTTACGCCTACTACGCAGGACAACTGGCGGGTCGACTAGTAAATAAATAAAAATCTGCACAAAAGATAACTCTCGATGTTCCTCTGAAGAACCCTCAAATTAAAGTTCTTATCAAAAATTCTGACCTATCGATAAAGTATAACGGTGAAAAATCATATCGTTTTAACCGTTTTAACGGTATCGATATTTTGGAAAAGATCCTTTGCAATTTTTGAGTAATTTAAATTTTTTTATGAAACAACATCTATCGCTATCGATGATTCATAAGGAACTTTTAAAATTGGATATGAAGAATTTTGAAGAAACTTAAAGAAATGGTTGGCACAGATTGATTATTCATGTTGGCAAATGTGTTTTTGTTTTCTTTTGCATTTCGAAGTAGCTTGTTTCATAACGGGTGGGAAAAGACAGAAGTTGCAAAGCGAAATCTATCTTCCATTCATTCACCATATATGCCAGATTCGGACGACGAACACTTTACAGATTTTTCAAATTGTCAAAATCCGACTATTCACAATTAAATCACGAAAATTTTTTTTACTGTAGTTGCGGATTGGGTTGACTTTGAAGAACGTGAAACGAGCGATGCAGATAATGAATTAATAAGCGATAAACAAAGGGAATCATTGCAAGAAGATGTATCCTAGACGTCTCCTATTCTCTCTACAATGGACACCATTTTCAAACGAGTTTCACAGTTCGATTGTATTAGGCATTTTTTTGTTCAACAACCGTCGTTTCAAATATAGATTGATAATGTTCAATATAATTTTCTGCTTTTTATAGTTTTCAAGCAAATGATCAATATCGATACTCCCCATTTATTAAACATTTTCAGCTAGGTCTGCGGTGACGTTTCATGACAACTAAAGTTAGGTCTGCACTGACATTCATATTTTTTTAATCTGAATCTCCCTCCCAGGTTCGGAGGATGTGTAAAGATGAAGTTGGCTGGAACGCCGTTTTATCGGCTATCGCCCAAATCGTCTCGGAGCTACACAGAAGGTGGCGCGTGGACTCAAGGATGGCTAGTTCAGGCGCAAATAAGAGGTGGTCCAAGGGATCGGAGTCGGCTTCATGGGTCATACCGGTGGTCATGCTCTGTGGTCGAACTCGATCCTTTTATCGAACAAGTGGCCGCGCAAAGAACAACATGGTATCGTCGCTTTCGCGGCGTCGGTCAACCGGGCGGGTTCCGAGCCCGAGGACGGAAAGGGGTCCTCGTCAAGGCTGGGGCAGGCGTAGGCCTCGCGTCGGCAAGTCCCTATGTGTGCTGGCGAATAGGCCCTATCGCAGAAAGGTCAATTTGGGGTGCACGCGGCATCATCATTCTTGATACCAGTTGTGCAGAGGGAAGCAGGCGCGAAGTCAACCATTCTCACCTTTCGAGGACATAGGGCGTAGTAAGGCCACCTGGAAAGCCGGCAACTCGCTGGCACGATACCATGGCCCCCCTTTGAAGCATTACTTTCTGGTTGTACCGAAGGGACTATGGGCTTGGCGGCAATTTAAACGGTTTAGCGGGTCGGTGATGTAGTCCTGCCTCCCTCGGTGATCCCTAACCCCGCACTTCCTGGTCAACCCAGGTTGTCTGTTGAGCAGATTCCCCCTCCATTGTTCAGGAAGAAAAAAAAAGGCTATATATTGACTCAGCTCGACGAACTGAGAACGTGTATGTCTTTAAGTGTGTATGTATGTATGTGTCAGCTCCATACTGCTCGAAGGATTTCAGCAACGGAATAATTCCATCATCACTAATCATATTTTTGCCTTTCTCGTATACTAAGTATACGTAAAGGCTTTATGATCACTCCAAAACTAAACTTTTGATAGAAGGCTCGGAGACCCATAGTGTTATATACCAATCGACTCGAGCTAGACGAATTAAGGTGATGTCTGTTTGTGTGTGTATGTATGTGTGTGTGTATGTGTGTGTGTGTGTGTGTGTGTGTGTGTGTGTGTGTGTGTGTGTGTGTGTGTGTGCACAAAATTTTGAAGACACACTTTTTTGAAATTAGCATTGGCCGATTTACTCGCAACAAGTTCCATTCGACTAAGAATCCTGTCCCATTGTTTGCTATCGAAAATTGGCCAGACTGGACTATGGCATCAGAAGTTATGATCAAAATACTATTTTCTATGCGCAAAACACGCTAAAAAGCATTCATTCATATTTCTCATTATTTTATTTTTGCACGAGAAAGGTACCAACACCGCTAGGTGGATTAATCAGGGTTTTTAAAGTCCATACCACCCGCTATATGGAATTCGCGAAAGTTGATGAGTATATGTTATAGCGATTCCTTTGTAAAGCCGGGGGCGCAAAGTTGAAAATAAGAGCAGTAGCTATAAATACGATAGATATAACGTTAGACGGACGAACGTGTGGTGATCCAAAGGTCTAATCAGCACTTCGAGGAACTATTAAATGGCGCTGAGAACATAGGCAGTGAGGCAATGTTGAACTAAATTTAAGGATTTAAAAAAAAGTTAAAGATACCATACAACAGATGAATGGACAAATAGTGTAGAATGGACTTATGCAGTTTCTCAAGCAAATGATTCAGTTTCCTTTGAGTACCCGAGCAGCACATGGGTACAATTAAGTCGCAGCAACCAAATTTGCATCAATTGTGCTGCTTGGGTAGAGATTACGTGTTTACAAATTTGGTTTGAATTGACCCATGCGATAAAAAAGTATACTAAACTGTTCGTTTTCTTCTTCTTCTTCTTCTTCTTATTGGCATTACATCCCCCACTGTGACATTGCCGCATCGCTGCTTACCCAACAAACATTCACTAATTTAACTAACATCAGTGTGATGACTTAATTCAGCACTGTGTTGAATAATGTCTGTACTATTTCTTATCGCAACTTCTGTTCAGGCTTTGTTCACACAATTTTGGAGAAGTTATATAGCTCCAACATCTTATTTTGAAAAACAACTTTATTACCTGATTTGTTAATCCTTTAATAAGCATTTTACTTAGCCTTAATTCAGCTACATGCTAAATCGGGTTTCGAACTGCTGACATTTGATCATCCGCCGGTAACGTTGTCATCCGCGCCATCCTTGATTTATAAGTTATGGCCAACTCGACACATAACATAAATAATCGTATGGCTGAATATGAATCATTATTGGACCCTTATTCAACAAGCCAATCTGTCAAACTACAGTTTGTTAATAACTGTACGAGATTTTTATTTCAACCATTGTTCAGCAAGTCATAACCATCGAACACTGGGAAAAACTAAAAGTTTTCTTCCACTGTGCGATAGATTCGACAAAGGGTAAATCCAATGGTTAAGAAGGACAAAGGTCAAGAAGAATGTCTAATGCTTGCTTATTAATCTACTATTCAAACTCAATTCGACCACCCTTTTAGAGCATCACATCATAGTCGAACAGAGAATTTAGAAAATAATTAGTTCAGCACATTGATAAACTTCTCCAATGTGCTGAAATGTGAAAAAACTAAAACGTTAGTTTGACCTCAAATAAAGGTGGTAAACAAATAAATAGGCCAAGTCGAATATTAGTTGAATCAAATGCTGAAATGAAATCTGTCTAGCGAATTATTCAGGATCCATTTTATTCAGCTATGAAGATCACAAATACACAATAATTCAACAATTCAAATAATTCATTCCGAATTTGGTGAACATCGACAAATGGGTTCAGAAGTTATGAATTGATCGATAACTAAACAATACCCCTCTCTCACACCCTCCCCATTTCAAAATGACCTATCCACATCCACTAAAATCGCTTGATCAGAACAGACAATATTTGAAACAAATCGGTCATGGGGTTCAAGACTTACATTAAGTTGATCGATTGCTAAACAATACCCCTCCCCCCATACCTCCCCTCTTTTCCAAAGAGCTTCCCTAACCTTCTATCGTCGTCTCCTTATGATGAAGAATTTGTGTTCCGAATTTGTTTGAATCGGCCAAGGCGTTCAGAAGATACACTGTACTGTACGCGTATTTTGGCAATACAAAAAGTTTGCGGAATATACTTGTACACTAAGAGTTGTAGTATTCAAGATATTATAAAATCAATTTTTGCCAAAAAAATCGTTTTGGTATTACCGCGATAATTTTTTACCCTATGAATCAATATGGTCGAAATTCAGGTGTGGTAAAATTCAAGTTATATCTGAGCTCTGGTCAAATTTTCAGCAAAATTGGTTCACACGCAATCGAGATCTAGATCTCCAAAGTTGACCATTTTGTATGAAAAACGGCAAGTGCGAATGCCTTCACGATCCCCCCTCATATGTCGATCTTGATACCCCCGGTTGACGCCATTTGGCTACCGAGATATTGAAAATCTCCACTAATTATTCAGGTACTGTGAAGCTGAAGGGGCTGCCGTGTTCATGTTCAATAATTTCAATTTTTAGTGATGCACTTTATTTTTAATTTAAAAACCACTTTAATAAAGATTTAAAAAAAAAATCAATAATTTCGTTTAATTGACGTTGATGACTAAACATGCTAAACAAGAGAAGAGACTAAACATGCCGATAAGGAGCGTTAGGCAAGGTCGTTGAGCTCACTAATATCGATGGGCGTATGGTCTACATTATACAGGCCTCTCGATTTCAACATCGATGATTCGAACCCAATCTGCCGCACTTCACTTTTGAAAATCTTACGTCCATTTTCATCAGTGTATGAGTGCAACGCCTGGGGCCCTCCTTAGCCGTGCGGTGAGACGCGCGGCTACAAAGAAAGACCATGCTGAGGGTGGCTGGGTTCGATTCCCGGTGCCGGTCTAGGCAATTTTCGGATTGGAAATTGTCTCGACTTACCTGGGCATAAAAGTATCATCGTGCTAGCCTCATGATATACGAATGCAAAAATGGTAACCTGGCTTAGAAATCTCGCAGTTAATAACTGTGAAAGTGCTTAATGAACACTAAGCTGCAAGGCGGCTCTGTCCCAGTGTGGGGATGTAATGCCAAGAAGAAGAAGAAGAATGAGTGCAACGTCATCAAAATTTTGAAGTCCTATATAGCCTATTCAGATTACGAATTTATTGACATGATAAAGATTATCTTGATGTGAAAGTTCACTCATCTAATTTTTATTTTATTTCTCATTGTCAATTTTCATCTCAAATACTTTGTAAATGGTCGTTATCTGAATAGGCTATTAGATACTCCATTGTTAATAACCATTGGTTATAGGCAACTATACCAGCCCGCGGTTTGGATTTCGTTTAATCGCACCTATCAGATTCTCGTCGATGATATAGTAGCTGTAATAGAACACATCCTTACCTCACATCCGTTCAAATACCGTGAGGCCAACATGATGATACTCGTATGCCCAGGAAAGTCGAGAAAATTTCATAGATTGGACCGAATATCGATCCTTCAGCATTTTCTTGTTTACCACTTTTGTTTTTTTTCTACCGCTGTTTCTCAAGAAAAATCTCCAATCGATTCTTATTGTAATCATGTTGTAACTAATTGAACATGTTTTGGGTGAAACATTCGATAATTAATTATTTTCGAGTGTCTTAGCGGAAATTACACATTTATAAAATAACAAATTTTCTTCCATTTACTTCCACTATATGAAATGTTGCGCAGAAAACAGATACGTATTTCGATACCACAAAAGTATGTATGTATAACATACATTGTATATGTATAGTGGAAGTAAATGTAACACACATATTTTCAATCTAATAATTTTGAAAAATGTGTTCATTTAACTTCGAGTTGGACATTATAGATTGAAATAATTTAGTTTAGTTTAAGGCGTTTTCTACCGGTTTCAAACAATTGAAATCAGTTTTTTTTTTCAATCCCTTAATTGTAGTTCAGAGACAAATTATACTTCTCGTAGTTTTTTCGAAAGACTACCATTTCAATCGAGAAATAAACTGCTGAGGCTCGGAAACTTATTAATATCGTGTTACATATTGCTTTAACGTGGTGTTACATATTGCTTTAATATAACTCAGTTCTATCCTTTCAACGTTAATATCGTTGCGTGTGCTTTTATTACAAAGGAAAGAGGAAATATATGCAGTCGCTCCCACCTTCTTTTCTAGGAGCTCGTTTATCTTTGAAACTTTGTAGAAAGTCAAACATTCGCATATTTAATTTCGTTTGGATTTCTCCCTTTTTTAGACAATCATTTAGCAAAAATATTTTTTAACCATCGTTGTGAAAATAATTTGATCATAGATAGAGAATAATTAATTCTTTTAGATATAAAAACAACTCAATCAATAATAATTAATACATACATTTCAGTACTCTAACAACTGTTTGAAACTGTTCTTGAAAAGTAATGCTCAATTGAAATGAAATTTCAAAGAGTATTTATATATTACATAGCTACATGTTTGCATTTACACCAGGAAAGAATCATCGGTCACTTTAAGGAGTTTATCTTGTGCTTCGCGTGTAAAAAAATCAAACATGAAATGCAAATGTTTACTTGTCTAGTGAAAGAAATTCATGACTTTTAGCAGGTGTATCATCGTTTCTATCGCCATTATTCCCTTTTCATTGAGAGAGTGAAGGTTCGCAACACACATTAGCCAGCAACAGGTGTGAACTGCAATGGCTGAAGACGAATCAAAGCCCACTATGAAACGAAAGGTTTCTGGAATTTTGAAATCAGATACACTAAAAAGTCGAAAGCCGTCTGGATTATCCATAGATGTTAAACTATCAAAAGCGTTAGATGACGAGGTATGTATAGTATCCATCAGAGTGTCGATTTTCAAAATAGATTCAGCCCTAAAAGATGCACCTATAACACGGATAATAAGTTCAGTATCAGATAATAGTGGGTCGCGTGACTCTTTATTATAAATATAAATGGAAGAATGTAGCAAAAACGCCTATCACTTCAATGTTATCATCATCACAAATCTAATCATTTACAAGATTTCCCCAGAAGAATGGGAATGAAAAGGAACAGATATATAAGCATAACCGGCCAGTGAAAATGTAGGTGGAACTATCCTTTTTGGGTTATGCTGAGCTTCGAGAGGCAAACTTCAGGGTGAACTGAAAATTAATAAATGTATTTCCTGTCGTTGTCATGCATGCCACCAACATTTGAGCTCCCGCGAAGAAAAAGAAATTAATTTTCCTCAGACCGTAAAATGCGTTTTCACGTCGGGTGGCTATCCGACCATAGCAATAATAGAGCATCATAGAACAGCCTTTTAGTTTTAAATTGTCTTTCGTGCTACACAAACGGTCAAGCAAGAGATACTCGATAAGGTTTGACTTTTTTTTTTTAAATATTATTCATAGATATGCATTATGATAGTACAAACTATTTTGATAAGGAAGATAGTTTTGAGAAATATATAATTTTATTTGTGTAAACAAATGTACTGTCGACTAAACAGTTAAAGCTCGCGAGGTTAAATCGTATAGTGCAAGTCTTGTGTAGGAAATATTCGGGTTGCGAATTTTCTAGACCTACCTGGGCATAAAAGTATCATCGTGCTAGCCTCATGATATACAAATGCAAAAATGGTAACTTGGCTTAGGAGCCTCGCAGTTAACAACTGTGGAAGTGCTTAATAAACAATCAGCTGCGGCAATGTCCCTGTGGGGGATGTAATGCCAATGAAGAAGAAGGCACCATTTACGATGAAGAACTAAAATACTCACCCTCTTCTTGCAAAAAAAAAAAAACAAATACGTCATCGCGGTGGAAACCGCGATATTATTAGAATTTATCCAGCAAGTTATTAGCATTTTTCTCAAGTGTTGTGTGGGTGAATTTATTACTTTTCTATTGTAAAAGAAACGAAATATGCGCAAAATACACTCCAGAGAATGCTAATAACTTCACCGGTTTAACTCTAATTTTCTCGCGGTTTTCAGCATAACATTTCGTATCAAATTCTGCAAAAAACTGAATGAGTATCATAGTTCTTCATTTTAAATTGTGCCATCTAGCTCAAAATTACTGTTTTTAGATGTTTTCTATATATTTTTCTTAAATGAATCAACATTGATATTGCAAAAATCAGTTACAGATTAAAAAACAGAGAAATTTTTTTTAGCCTGAACAGCAAAGTCTTCTTCAGTGTGTAGCAAGTACGCCATATTTATTTATTTATTTATTTCAATGTTTAGTTTATCTTTGTAAATATATTTATTTTGTTATTTAAATTATAAAACTTTGCATGTATAGTTGCGTCTTTTGAAATAAATCTTTGTCTTGGATCACCGCAAGAATAGTCTAGAAGAAGTACGCCATTGAGTTACCTACGCTAAGAATTGGGTTGTTTAGCAAAGAAAAATATGAGGTTTTTTATAGTTTAACATAAAGAGCATGTTTTTCTGATCTCCAACATATTTTTATTTTGTTTGTAAACCTTTTATTTACATTTTTATACAGGTAACAATAAGCCATTTCAATCGATAGAATGACACTAAGATTCATAGAATGACAGTTGGCCCATGCAGCATAAGAACAAATTTTTAGTCCCATATAAATTTAAAATGCAAATTAAAAATAGTTCCGGATTTCCAAAAATTCTGAAAAATTGGGGTTAGGCTTAGTTTTTTATGCAGATTCAAAATATGTAAAAACATATATACCCCTAAACAACCCAATTGAGTGTTATGAGTTCCCTACAGTCAGCTACCAAAGAAACACATGGGGTTTAGCCAGCATATAGCGCATCATGACGCCAAAAGTAGCGCGTGGCTTGCGGCCAACGACCCGCACGCCGGTCTTTTCAAGTTGCGTTGACCTTTGGCTTGTCCGGCATTCCACGCTTGGCACGATTCTTAGCGAGCAAGCTTACTGGCTAATTTGAATCGTCTGTGGGAATGAGATGCACGATTTTGGGGGATTTCGTGGATAAATTCTTTTGATGCTCGGGTTCGCAAATTTCAACTTCGTTGAATTTCGCGAACTCTGGAGACAATGTCTAAAATTCCGCGGTATCTGAGGAATTTTCCAACTCAGAATCGTTCACTTTGTTCCGTTCCGTGGAAGAGGCAAAAGCGGTCACTTTTGATCCGTGCCGTAGTGTGTTTTTAAGGTGAAATGTGGCATAGTTTCTTTGTAGGTTGTTAGCTAATATACGTTCTTTGTAGTAGAGTAGTAGTAGAGTAGAGTAGTAGAGCATAAGTTAGTAAAGCTCAGTATCGTCTATCTTGTGAGAAAATTGTGCAAGTGCAGATCCGTGTTAGAAGAGGTAAATCATTGAATTTGTAATATGTTAGATAGTGTCTCCAACTTCGTGCGTATGTGCTATTGTGTCTTGCAAATTAGGTCCGTGGCAGCATTGGTGAAGCCGACACACTACCCCCTATTATTACGACCGTTTTTGACCCCACGCAACTGCTACAAAGGTTCCCGGGGTACACTTGGCCGGAGAAGGTTGCGAACCGTCTATTGCGCACCTTTGGCAGGCGAAGCCAACCACCGCAAATCACCGTAATCAACCATCGAAAACACCATCAATTTTCCATCGTTTCATCGTCCTCCTACGGCATAGCAGCAAATCGCCGTTGTCGTCGTCATCGTCAAGCAAAGTACCGACGGCGCATCAACTTTTTGTTTGCGCGCCAGGAGGACCATCGGCGCTTGTACCGCGCCCACGCGTAAGCCCGCGCACCGTATGAGGGAGTGAGAGACCAGCAACATCCACGCAATCAGCCGTCCGTCGGCGTGCGTTCCGGCCCGGACTACTGCTTAAAGCAGCTCCGGCCCATCCGTAGGTCCTCCCCATCAAATGACTAGCTAGTACAGAGTGAGTAAAATGCATGCATAATTGTTTGTGTCGTCCATGGCCATGTGACTCAGTTAGAGGCACAACAATTTGTTTTCGTGAGTCGTCAGTAGCCCATTGAGGACGGCTCCGTGTGAAGCTCATCGCATGTGAGAAGGTGAGAGTGAGAGATTACCGGAGAAGTTTGTCGGAGTAAGCAGATGCCGGAGATACCGCTGGCGAAGAGAAATAGCGAAGAAGAGGTGTAAAGAGAGTGTACGCACGTAGAGAGTAGAGATTAGGAACCTGCACGCACACTATAAAGCGAGTTAGAGGGAAACCAGAGGGAATGCTAGGCCTAGGCAAATGCAAGGAATAAAGAAAGTGCATTAAAATCCATATAATCTTGATTGGGAGCTTCATGTATGGGAGGAATCAGAGCCGAAATAAAAATCTAAAGTTAAAGCGTTAGACTGGTTCAAATGACAATGCGTGCAGTTTGAATGTATTTAGTTGATGTCCTTCAAAGGTTTTATGTCGCTTCGTGGTCGAGTTTAGTTCTTTGTTGTTGTTGTATTTACTGGGTAGTCACCCGATTTGACTTTTGACCGGTTTCCAATCTTGGACGGGGTGAAACAGGAACTTTTTGGGTTGGTCCGATGAGGAAAACCCCGCCTGAATGATTTTGTTGCCAGGCCGAATATCGGAGGAATTTATCCAGGAAATCTCCTGGAATTGGTGCAGTCCACTCGTAAACGAGAAGTACGACGGACGCATTTAGGTTAGCCGGTCAGCTTTCTCTTTAAGAAAAGTGACCCTTCCCCTAAGAAGGTCTCAAGCCGGGCAACGAAAACTTGTTGGGCGGTCTCCTTCCAGGAGTGGCGCATAAGCCGCCCAATTTTAAACCGGAAACGCGACTGGCCGACCCGTTATAACTGGCGCCCAACGTGGGGCTACCTATCGGGTGACTACCCAGTAAATACAACAACAACAAAGAACTAAACTCGACCACGAAGCGACATAAAATCTTTAAAGGACATCAACTAAATACATTCAAACTGCACGCATTGTCATTTGAACCAGTCTAACGCTTTAACTTTAGATTTTTATTTCGGCTCTGATTCCTCCCATACATGAAGCTCCCAATCAAGATTACATGGATTTTAATGCACTTTCTTTATTCCTTGCATTTGCCTAGGCCTAGCATTCCCTCTGGTTTCCCTCTAACTCGCTTTATAGTGTGCGTGCAATTCCCTAATCTCTACTCTCTACGTGCGTACACCTCTTTACACCTCTTCTTCGCTATTTCTCTTCGCCAGCGGTATCTCCGGCATCTGCTTACCCGACAAACTTCTCCGGTAATCTCTCACTCACCTTCTCACATGCGATGAGCTTCACACGGAGCCGTCCTCAATGGGCTACTGACGACTCACGAAAACAAATTGTTGTGCCTCTAACTGAGTCACATGGCCATGGACGACACAAACAATTATGCATGCATTTTACTCACTCTGTACTAGCTAGTCATTTGATGGGGAGGACCTACGGATGGGCCGGAGCTGCTTTAAGCACTACTCCGGGCCGGAACTCACGCCGACGGACGGCTAATTGCGTCGATGTTGCTGGTCTCTCACTCCCTCATACGGTGCGCGGGCTTACGCGTGGGTGCGGTACAGCGCCGATGGTCCTCCTGGCGCGCAAACGAAAGTTGATGCGCCGTCGGTACTTTGCTTGACGATGACGATGACAACGGCGATTTGCTGCTATGCCGTAGGAGGACGATGAAACGATGGAAATTGATGGTGTTTTCGATGGTTGATTACGGTGATTTGCGGTGGTTGGCTTCGCCTGCCAAAGGTGCGCAATAGACGGTTCGCAACCTTCTCCGGCCAAGTGTACCCTGGGAACCTTTGTAGCAGTTGCGTGGGGTCAAAAACGGCGTAATAATAGGGGTAGTGTGTCGGCTTCACCAATGCTGCCACGGACCTAATTTGCAAGACACAATAGCACATACGCACGAAGTTGGAGACACTATCTAACATATTACAAATTCAATGATTTACCTCTTCTAACACGGATCTGCACTTGCACAATTTTCTCACAAGATAGACGATACTGAGCTTTACTAACTTATGCTCTACTAGAGGGAAACAAAGAACGTATATTAGCTAACAACCTACAAAGAAACTATGTCACATTTCACCTTAAAAAACACACTACGGCACGGATCAAAAGTGACCGCTTTTGCCTCTTCCACGGAACGGAACAAAGTGAACGATTCTGAGTTGGAAAATTCCTCAGATACCGCGGAATTTTAGACATTGTCTCCAGAGTTCGCGAAATTCAACGAAGTTGAAATTTGCGAACCCGAGCATCAAAAGAATTTATCCACGAAATCCCCCAAAATCGTGCATCTCATTCCCACAGACGATTCAAATTAGCCAGTAAGCTTGCTCGCTAAGAATCGTGCCAAGCGTGGAATGCCGGACAAGCCAAAGGTCAACGCAACTTGAAAAGACCGGCGTGCGGGTCGTTGGCCGCAAGCCACGCGCTACTTTTGGCGTCATGATGCGCTATATGCTGGCAAAGCCCATGTGTTTCTTTGGTAGCTGACTGTAGCGAACTCATAAGACTCAATTCTTAGCGTAGGTAACTCAATGGCGTACTTCTTCTAGACTATTCTTGCGGTGATCCAAGACAAAGGTTTATTTCAAAAGACGCAACTATACATGCAAAGTTTTATAATTTAAATAACAAAATAAATATATTTACAAAGATAAACTAAACATTGAAATAAATGAATAAATAAAGATGGCGTACTTGCTTCAGTGTCTCAAACTTGACTCAACTTCCAGAGCATACCGACTATTCGTAATCATCGTTTAAAAACAGTGGATTTATTCCGTGGGCATATTGGTCACCTTTTTTCTTCGCGATCATTTCCAGCGATTATTTGATTTCCTTGCAATTCTGTTTCCAATGCAGAATGATTGGAAATGTAGTAATTACAAGCATTCTATTAAGAAAATGATAAAAGCCACGCATAAAATAAGGGACCTCACCGATCAGCTGTTCATATAAAAAACTGTCACGCTTATCGAATCTCCCACTTCCTATGAAGGCGTGACGTACTTAAGGATAGTCCTTTATCAGTATGAGAAAAATTTCTTTTTTCATTCATTGTTTGACAATTCATAACCTTAATTACAATGGTGAAAACTCGATGTGCATATGCACAGTATGTGAAAAATTCAAAAAATGTATCGGAGGTTACCACTTTCCTTCGATGGAATTCGAACCCACAACTCTCAGTCATACTGTGCATACACAAATTGACTTTCCAACATTGTAATGACCATGTCGAGTGGTCAATGGACAATTACACCTTCTTTTGTTTCTGTCTTTCCATGAATTTTGATATTTCATCGGTTCTTCTCTACACTACCGTAATTAATTTGATTTTCGAAAAACATTTTAATTATTTTAAATCTAATTCATTCCATTCAACAGATTTCTTCACCTTCATCAGTTTCTCCACAACTATCGGTCACATGGGCCACACATGTGAACAAAAGCAGCAATGATTGTGAAGAAATAGAACGGGAGCGTTTTATTAATGACGTATTTTTCGCATCTGAAAACCTTTCAGACATGAAACCACAAGAGCGAAATTTCTTAAGGTAATATTTTTAAGTAATCTGTGTTTTCATTTGATAATTTCACAAAATAAACAAGTGCCTTTATAGTAAGATTGAAATTCAAGAAACAGGAGACGAGGATTATTCTGCAAGCTTGAATGCAATTATCAAAAGAAAGGCAAGCATTAAGAAAAAACGTGGTTCTAGACGACATCGTAGAGCTTCAAGTCCAGTAAGCCAAATCATGGGATCAACCAGTGGCGATAGAAGACGATCAAGCGTGTACACAACTAGCTCTGGAGAGTAAGTAGAATACAATATCTACCAATTCCAGCTTATCCCTGACTACCTTAATATACAATTATAAATCGGCTCAGTTCGACGAATTGACGTAATGTATGTATGTGTACAAAAATGTGGGGCACACGTTTTTTGGAAACACTTATTGTTGGCTGATTTGTTTGTAATAAGCTGCATTCGACGAAAAAGGCCGTTTATTTTTTCTTTATTGAAAATTGGCCCCATCGGCCATTGCATGTCGAAGTTATTGACTGAAACATGTCTTCAAGGGTCTCCTATAAAATCGACTTGAACTTTAAATTCACCTTTTTTTCCGAGACATTTCATAATGATTGCGATTTTCATCATCACGGCGTATCCAACAATGCGTATTTTTTCTTATGCTCCATACAAAAAAATATATGGAAAAGTTTTAATACCTTTTTGACTCAAATTACGAGCATGACTCATATCCAGGGCTGACAATCATCGTCGCAGCAAGAAAAGCCTACTAGCGACGAGTTGTATTGTCTTCATTGCTACTCTACGCATCGTCAATGACGCGCACGACGTTAGATTTCAACGTGCAACCAAATCGTTATTCTTAAAGTGGCAGCTGCCATGCGAAGATTTTTATTAATTCATGGTAATAATGAAGACGTTATAAATGTTATCGAAACATGTATGTTACCAAAGTTCTTACTATTTGTTTGTTTTAAACGCCATTATGTTTTTAACCACTCCATCTATAATGACGTGCAAGCAATTATGTGAAGAAGAGACGACGGAAATCGTCATAACTTTTGGCTGCGCGACTATTCCTTATATCCCTAGTAACGGTACAGATCAGATTGCCTAATTAGTGAGCGAATTGATCGACTCAATAACAAAACACTGAAGAAGTTTTCAAGTAGAAAACGAAATACGTATCTATTGATACTAAAGTGAATGTAACGGAGGTAAATGGAAGCATTTTAACCTTTTGACTGTGCTCTGGGGTCAATATGACCCCAGGCCACTTTGAGTGGCTGCCATTTTTTTAGTTTTCAACCGATTCTCCTAATTTTTGGTAGTTTGATAAAACTCGCCGAGATCTGTCTCCTAGGTGCAAATTTGCTTGAAAAATCTTGAAAATATGCGCTGCAGTGTACTTTTTTCAAAAAACTTACGTTGTCTGTGCTCTGGGGTCAAATTGACCCCAAATTGAAATTGCTATAACTTTCTTAATGTTTGACCAATTTTGGATTTTTGGGGCTGTTTCGAAAGATAATTTAATCATCTTTCAGGTCGTTACCAAAGATTGATTATAGGTGGGCGGGTACACAGCGTGGAGGGGTTTTCGTAAAAATGGTACAAAAAAAGTGATTTTTCATGCTTATTTTACTTATATCAGAATATCCTACCCATTTTGAACTGCACCTTTTCAAAAAGGTTATACAGGAAGGCGTGTGCTTTGACATGAGTCATTGATTAGTTTAGAGCTTGATCGCTAGGTGGTGGTATATTTGAATTCATTATTCTAGACTACTCAAGTAATTCCGATATATGGAATTTTCCTCATTGTAAATATTCTTATCGCACAAATTTGAGATTTGTAAAGATGACGTCTTTAACAAAGTTCGTCTTGTAGGAATGGTCTAACATGTGACGGAATAAATAATTAGGAAATTTACAAACAGGCGGCGCTAGTGTGCTTGCAATATTCTTGCATGTTTGAAATATTGCTTTAGCTTGAGATCCCTCATACCTATACCCAAGTTGTATTCGGCAACATTGTTCAGCATGTTCAGGACTACAAAGCGGTGCTCAATATAATGAGCACTTGTTCCAAGATGCGGCGCTAGTGAGCTGTTATATTTGAGTATATTGTTTCTTGTGAGATCTGATGTATTTTGGTTTGTAGCATTTTTGACAAACATGAATGTTGTGGTAAAGTTCATCAAAAGTTTTCTTTGTATTCAACCTGTTCCAGCGATGCTGCGAATAAAAGAATGTGTTCGCAGAATATGTTTTAGGTCATCCAGGAAAACCCCGGAATTAAGGCCTTTGGGTCTACATGCGTAACCAAAGATCAGACAATTTTCCGCCTATTTGTAAAATTCCCAATTATTACTTCCGTCACAAGACAGTCCATTCCCACTAGACGACCTTTGATCAAGACGCCATTTTAACAAATTTGAAACTTGTGCGATAGGAATATTTACACTGAGGAGAATTCTTTATATCGGAATTACTTGAGTAGTCTAAAATAATGAATTCAAATATACCACCACCTGGCGGCCAAGTTCTAAACTTATCAACGCCTCATCCCAAAGCACACACCTTCCTATATAACCTTTTTTAAAAAGGTGCAGTTCAAAATGGGTAGGATTTTCGGATATAACTAATATATTCATAAAAAATCACTGTTTTTGTACCCTTGTTCACTAAAACCCCTCCCCGCGATGTACCCGCCCACCAATAATCAATCTTTGGTAACGACCTGAAAGATGATTAAAATATCTTTCGAAACAGCCCCAAAAATCCAAAATCGGTCAAACATTAAGAAAGTTATAGCAATTTCAATTTGGGGTCAATTTGACCCCAGAGCACAGACAACGTAAGTTTTTTTGAGCACAGACAGAAGGTTAACTGT
Source organism: Armigeres subalbatus (assembly GCF_024139115.2). NCBI lineage: Eukaryota > Metazoa > Arthropoda > Insecta > Diptera > Culicidae > Armigeres > Armigeres subalbatus. Next base: position 1,766,245 of record NC_085140.1, read on the forward strand.
CTAAAACTTCCACGGATTTTTTCCATGTATCATTCGTAGAGGAGGAGGTTCGGTTGTGAGCACCCTTTTGAATTTAGTCCATAACTTTAGTTCTAGTTGGTATTATGTCTACATTTTTATACCAATGGAAAGCTAGATGTAGAAGGTGCCCATAACCGAACCAATAAAAGTGCCCACAATTGAATTTGGCAGCGTTTCAGTTTTTTTTTTAATTCAATCACACCATTTTATGACACTTTGAAAAAGGTCAAACAAAATTTATGTATTGATTTTTATGTAGAAAAAAAAAATTGCCCATAGTTCAAAGTAGTTTATCTAGTTTGGTATTCTGCACAAAACATCGTGTTTCGATAGCAAATGAATGACAGATGTCAGAATAACAGTAAATGCTTTCTGTCAAAAGATACGTGGGGGTGCACACAACCGAACGGTGCCCACAACCGAACCACCTCCCCTATTAATTCAACAATTCGAGTATGTACTTAGACAAAAACACTCAAAATATAGAAACTATCATAATTTTGTTACCGCTTCAATGGTATAATATTAAAGGTCATATTTAGTGTTAATAAATTTTCAGAACAGCAGTTACATTGGAAGACGGAAGAGATGATTCAAAACAAGATAGAATATTTGAAAATATACGTCTACATAAAGAAGTATTGCAATCCGTCAAAATGGAGCCATGGAGTATCAAACGTAAAATCAAGCTTGTAAAACAAGTAGGTCATGTTAATCGAAAAGGTGAACATTAGAAAAAAATAATTGTTTTTCATATACAGGCCAAAAGCTATGTAGTACAACATGAAGGTGATTTACAGGAACACTTCACATCCCGATCGGCAAAAAGTTTACTCACACAATTCAACATCTATCTTGCGACGGTGTGTATACATTTAATTATAATCTAATCAATTAATTTTATATGTTCTAATTTCAGAAATGGCGACAGCTTTTACGAGAAATGACTAATTTTTCTACATATCTAATTCCATGGGAATCTAGAATCAAAGAAATCGAATCACATTTTGGATCGGTTGTTGCTTCATATTTTACTTTTCTCAGGTGGCTATTCTGGGTGAACGTAGTAATATCGTTCACGTTAGTTCTTTTCGTAATGATGCCAGAAGAAATTTATATCAATCGAGAGCGTGCTAAATGCGATATAAGAAAAACCATGTCCCCACAAGAGCAGGCGATTTCTTCGAATTTCAGTACCATTTGGGAGTTCGAAGGAAGACTAAAATATTCTTCTTTATTCTATGGGTAAATATTAGTTTTGATTCATATTTCAAAATTAAAATTTGTTTGAATAACAACAAAATAATTATTCAGCTACTATTCGACGTTTTCGGGAGCAATTGCATGGGGATATAACTTACCTTTAGCATATTTTCTGACTGGTCTACTAGTATACATATACAGCTTCGTAGCTACGTTGAAGAAGTAAGTGATCTAATTGATAATAAATTCGATGAACATAGATTTTTACCTAATTCAATTGAAGGATGGCCAAAAATTCACGAATGTCAAAGTTATCATCAAAAGATGATGAATATGTATTCGCTTGGAAGTTGTTCACTGGCTGGGATTATATGATTGGTCATACTGAAACTTCACAAAACCGAATGGCATCGATTATTTTGGGCTTTAAAGAAGCGCTGCTGGAGGAAGCAGAGAAAAAGAAAGATACTAGAAAGTAAGGTTTGAATTATTTTTAAGTCTTGTAACGTGTTTTAATAATGTTGTCTTATTTATAGCTGGCGAATAATATTATTACGAATAACTGTCAACTTTCTTATACTAGCTTTGTTAGCTATATCGGCTTTCGCTGTAGTACATGTCGTAAAGCGTTCGATGGATATCAAGGAAACAGATTCATGGTGGACCAGAAACGAAATAACTATTGTAATGTCATTGATTACATTTTTCTTCCCAATTATTTTCGAAGCGTTGGGATTGCTTGAATACTATCACCCAAGAAAACAGTTGAGAATACAATTGGCACGAATTATGGTTTTAAATTTACTCAACTTGTACTCTCTCATTTTTGCATTATTTGATAAGATTAGTCACATGACAGAAGAGCTCCGTAGAATGAAACCCTCAAATTTTACAAGTGACAGTCTTTGTTTGACATTAGCGAAAAACCATTCATTCAACAATATAAGTACTTCCAATATGGCATTTTTCACGGATTATATTCTTAAGCCTATGTCGCTCACATTGTCGCAAGACGCTTTTGAAACGTCAAGCAATTGTTACAAATTATTCATAAAGTGTCCCACACAAACTACAATAAATGCTGCCATTTTGACTATGATTTTTTCAAATATGTCCAACACAATTTTACCTGCATCTAATACTTCAGAGTATGATTCTTCCACTTCGTCATATATGACATCATATAGAGAAAACGATAATTTAAATTCATCATTTGCAACATTTACTAGTACTACACCATATAGTGATACAAAATTTAAACTCGACACACCCGATGACGAATTCGACTATGATGAAGATGATATTGCTTATTATTTGGAGCAAAGAATGCGAAAATTGCCAAATGATGAATTTGAAGATATTCCAATTAATAAAAGAGAACTGAATATGAGTGCCATTTATGAAAATGTTAACATGACAACCAATGAACTCGTCGAACAAGTAACACGAGCTCTTCATTCGGACACAGAAATAACTGATTTTCAAACAATGACTTACACAGAGTTGCATACTTATGTAACTGAGAAATATGATGAATTTTTAGAATCTTACTACTATTCAGAAGAACAAGATGAACAAGAAGAAAATAAATGTTTTCAATGGATTTGTGAAAACGATCCTGATTCTACAACAGAGATTACAAAAGCCACCGAAGCGCCCCACCTAGATAATTTGATGAATACTACAGAATTACCATTTGCAACTGACAGCACCAAAGAAGTTGTAGCAATTGCATTAGATACAAGCAGAGGAATACAATTGCGAAACTCGAATGAAGGCAAATTCAAGAATGCAGATATACGAACTTTATGTTGGGAAACTATGTTCGGACAGGAACTGGCAAAGCTGACAATCATGGACTTGGTAAGTTTAACATTTCATTTATAATGAGCACCATCATCTGGGATGACATTGGGTTCAGAAGGATGTGACATTAGATCAAACACTCGTGGATATTCTGAAAATTATTGGTTTGAGATAAGATGAAGATGTTTTTACTTCACTATGAACGGAAACGTGTACATTGGATTGAATAACATAATACTAAAAAGATGGATGTTTATTTAAATATAAAGTACATTAGACCCATTTAAATCAATAGACGACATTTTTTGTACACAAAAAACAGTACCCACGGACACGGACAAACATGTGCTCAAGTTTTTGAGAAGAAATGTTTTTATATTAATTGTGTTTTAATAAGATCCTCGGTGAAAAGTCAAGTCAAGTCAAGGATACTCGGCTCACACATGTGAATTGTGCTACTAGGGTCTAGGAGGTGACGAAAAAGGGTGAAGGGTGCGATAACTGGCGAGGCATTATGTTGCTGTGTACCATTCTCGAATTTCTATGCAAAGTTATCCTAGCCCGAATTCAGGAGAAGATCGACTCTCCGGCGGCAACACGCCAGATTCCGGCAGATCATGTGTGGACCAAATTCTCACGCTCCGTATAATTCTGGAGCAGGTCAACGAATTCCAAGAGTCGCTTTACTAGGTGTTCATTGACTACGAAAAAGCTTTCGTCCGTCTAATCACGAGAATATGTGGGGCGCTCTGAGACGCAAAGGGGTTCCTGAGAGAATCGTACTCTGCTTCGACGAGGTCTGCTCGTGTAGAGTGCTGCACAACCGGGTCTTGTCAGACCCCATCCGGGTCGTAGCCAGTGTGAGGCAAGGACCGTGAACCGTGATTGACCGTGAACCAAACCACGGGCTGATATGGTAGCCTGTAATGGTATGGATATGGAGCACCTGAACGACGTTGCACTCCTAGCTCAACGGCGCTCTGATATGCAGAGTAAGCACAACGACTTTGCAGGCTCCTCTTAGGCAGGTTTAGTCATCAACGTTAACAAAACAAAATCGTTGAATGTAAACGCGGCCATCCCTTCCAGTTTTATAGTAACCGTGTAATCAGTGAATAATGTTGAAAGCTTTCAATATTTTGGAAGCCCAAGGGTGTCAGACGGCAGTACTAACATCGACATAGGCAACCGGACCAAGAAAGAAAGGGCTGCTTTTGCGATTTTACGAAATATCTAGAAAAAACAGGCAGATGAGTGAACGAACCAAAATCCGAATTTTTAATTCTAACGTGAAATCCGGGTTTTATTTAACTTTATAAAGTATAACTTTACAAATATATTTAAGTGATTTTTTTTATTGACTAGAGTTCATCACTAGGAATATGAGCTGCTATATGCTATCGAAACATGGTGTGTATAGGTGGAGGACACTTAACGGCTGCAGGTGTTTTTTTCTCTTTATTAATGTGCACATGTACAAAAAAGGATAAGACGAGCTCGGTGGTCTAGTGGCTATAGCTTCTGCCTTATAAGCAGGAGGTCGTGGATTCAATTCCAGGCTCGTCCCTTTCCTACTTTGTATTTCTATCTTAGCTCTTTCTGTGTCTTACGTTCTACCAAAAACGATTCCTACCGTTAGGTTATTCCACACATTCCCAAAACCTCCCGTGGCACCTAGGTCGTAGAGTTCTCTGCATCTTTCTTAAGTAGGTGTCCAACTAACCATCCTTCCCCTTCCAGCATTCGCAAGGACGTGGCCAGGACAGATCTCGACTATTGGAGAGCGCATTGCTTCCATCTAAGAGATAGTGATTAGTCCCAAATCAATATCTGTGGTATCGGATGAAAATGATGCTACTCTCATACAATAGTCTTGGATTGTTTTCTTCTTCTTATTGGCATTACATCTAGGACAGAGCCGCCTCGCAGCTTAGTGTTCATTACTTAAGCACTTCCACAGTTATTAACTGCGAGGTTTCTAAGCCAAATTACCATTTTTGCATTCGTATATCATGTGGCTAACATGACGATACTTTTATGCCCAGGGAAGTCGAGACAGTTTCCAATCCGAAAATTGCCTAGACCGGCACCGGGAATCGAACCCAGCCACCCTCAGCATGGTCTTGCTTTGAAGCCGCGCGTCTTACCGCAAGTCTTGGCTTGTACCACCTACGAATTTGTGCGAATTGCTCAATGCTAATGCTAATGCTAATGTACATGCACAAAAAAGGATATATTTCCTATTGATAAGGAGCGCGCCTTCAATGAGATTGTTCTCTGTGAAGGGTCTAAATAGCGGGACTTTGTCATAATGCTCTTGAGAAAACAAAATAAGAACTGTATCGAAACCGATACTGCATTGCTTCTCAATAGTAATGGAGTGATTCAACATGCACGCATACACTAAGGATACGGATAAAACTACAATTGTTCTAATAACTAATGTCGCAGTAGTACACTCGAGCAGGAAAAAATGTGTAAACGCAGGTTTTTATCAACAGAACCTACGGAACATAATTTGTGCCTGGTGGCATCACAAATGGTCGATAGCAACTGAAATTCGGTATCGGATGTGGGCCGAATCTGTCGAACCTTGCGTAGGGGCGGAAACGAAATCTGTATACAAGCATTAGACTGGAACCAAGCGGGATATCACAGCAGAGGCAGACCCAGAGGCTCAGGCTCATGGCGGCGCAGCCTCAATAAAAAATAAAAGAAGTCGACCGAAATCTAACCTGGAAACAGGTTAAAGCGATAGCTGAACATCGCTCAGGATGTAGATCTTTCAAGTTGGCCCTATACACCACCCGGGTGAATAGCACCCATAATAGAGGTTTCTATCAAAAATTGAAAACTTGATTGTAACAAATACGCATCTGTAAAGTTACAGTCAAGTGGTATACTACAAACTCGTCTTATGACAAGTAACATGGGATAGCAAAAAGTACAAAAATTTCATCTACAAAATCAAATCTATCTCATACCACTTTGTATGTCGTATGTTATTGTCACACTTCCAGATTACCTACCACATTCGTTATATCTTTCTTGCATTCTTGATTTTTAAATTGCATCTACAATGGATACACTCAGTAAGCAGTTTATAAATACGTAATTCAGTTTTTATTTGGTTGGCGTTCTGCTTCTGTTTTCTCACATATTTTATAAAACTATAGGCAATATTTGTTATCGTTTCAGCTCATGACTATCATCTCAACAATAACTATCGATTTTATAAGAGCACTGTTCGTTCGTTATATGAATAACTGTTGGTGTTGGGATTTGGAGAAAGTGTTTCCAAAAGTAAAAAAGAATTAGATGAAAAGCATGCAGTATCGACTAAAATATTATCCTTAAATTTTAGTATGGCGATTTCAAAATAGCAGAGAATATTCTCCACTTGGTAAACAATCAAGGAATGGTTTGGATGGGAATGTTTTTTTCACCAGGCTTAGCAGTCATCAATATATTTAAATTAATAATCATAATGTATCTTCGATCCTGGACGGTTCTCACATGTAATGTGCCACACGAGGTTGTATTTAGGTAAAATATCACCTTCAAAATCGATTTTAAAATCTCTGAATATTTTATCCACTTATTTACAGAGCATCGAGATCTAATAACTTCTACTTCGCGCTGCTGCTAACTATGTTGTTTCTATGTGTGCTTCCTGTAAGCTACGCGATTGTTTTCTTAGAACCATCTTGGCATTGTGGACCATTTTCGCATTCTAGTAGAATTTACCACCTCCTTACTAACGCGACTCAGAATATTATACCGGAGGCTATAACTAGATACATTGTGTCACCAGCAGCAATAATTCCACTACTGATGTTATTGATTTTGATCATTTATTACCTTATATCACTAACAGGATCACTGAGGGAAGCAAATCAAGATTTGAAATTACAATTACGAAAAGAGCGTACGGAAGAAAGGCGAAAAATGTTCAAAATAGCAACAAATCAGCATTGTCAACAAAATGAGGGAATCAATGGACTTTCAAATTCATGGCATAAAGTGTTGGATTCTACAAATCAAAAGATACAGTCCGCATCTAACGATAGCAACCATAATTCCGATACACCCAACAATAAACATCGTCAACTACTGCAGCGAATGATGCAAAAAGCGTTACAGAAACCATCGGACTGTAGTACAGAATCCGCAGTTGGAGATGAATGTGTTGCAGTTGGAAAATTTATACAAAATACCAATAATAACCAAATTGAATCGAATCAAAATGACCCCATTTCCAACAAAATATCCATTAAAACAATAAATGAACAGAAAACGTCTTCCTGGGTGGAGAAAATTCCTGTAATCACTATCAGTAAAACATCAAGTGATGAATGTGTGCTCGATTCAGAAGTCGAAGAGTAGTAACATAACCTAATAGAATTTACCCTAGTTCAGCTGTAATTGAATGTATAATTGATTGCTTTCCCAATTGGATTTGGATACTCATATTTTATTCATGCTTTATAAACACACGCGGCGCGAATTTCCCCGTCGCTTGGCGACTGCGATTCTGCTGCCGTTGGTATGGAAGCGTAAAGAGGCCCGCACATAGCATATGTTTGCGTTGCAACGCGTAGAGTCACATGAAATCGCTTAGGTTTGGGGTAGCCTTAAATCGCAGATAATGGATGAAGCCTGTACCGTACATTGGCAGTGAGAAAAAAGGATTCAAATATTCGTCTTTTATTCAAATAAGTGAGAATATTTTAAACTTCTCGTATGGTAAATGTAACATATTAGACGTAACAAAGGAACACGATTATTAGAATAACATTCTATTTGTTGCATAAATGTCGGTTAAGAATTATATCTCGAAAAGCTGGTTATTTATTTTTTACATATAGGTAGTATACGGACGGATTTAATTAATTTCAATATCTTAATTTTCACAAATTGTTCAATTCCTCCTTATTTTTTTCGATTTTTTGTGATTTTTTTTCTGGGGGACGCAATGATTCATTAAATCCAAATATATAAGAAAAATATATAATTAAAATTATGTCCGAAAGTTTAGTGGGGGGCGGTGTGATAATGAAAAATTAATTATAAAATGAAAAATAATATTAAAAAACTGCTTGGATTTGTTAAAAAATGTTTTCAAAATCCTCTAAATTTTCCGATTTGTTTTGTTGCAACCTCAAAATATTCAATCGTCTAAGACGAGTTACGTAACCATTTAATTCCACCAATTATTTCGATATCTTTGCAGATACGTATTTCAACCACAACTGTGTGGTCATCTTCAGTGTCTCGTACTGCGTCGAGTCAAGTACGAGACACTGAGGACGACCACACAGTTGTGGTTGAAATACGTATCTGCAAAGATATCGAAATAATTGATGGAATTAAATGGAGCTACTTAACTCGTCTTAGACGATTGAATACATTCCACTAAAAAGAGCTTAAAATATTTTTTCTCAAAATATTATTTTTGGATAAAAAAAATTGATGGGAAGTTGGGGGGAAGGGATGACCATAATTTGGGCACTTTTGATAATAGAATTTCCTATGAGGAAAATGCAAAATTTATCTTCTAGCAGATTTATAAAAAAAAAAAACAAAAAAGATCCACCATTTGATTATCATTTTATAGTGTAAAATGGACTTATGCAGTTTCTCAAACAAATGATTCAGTTCTGTTCAATAGTGCTGTAAGACAAACAAATAAAAATAAACTTTGTTCATAATATTTTCCAATTTGTTAAGTTATCCATGAAGCATATCACACAAAACTTGACCTTTTGAAATCCTTTTTTTTTCGTCACACTGTTTGAAACTCCTCCTCACCCTTGAAATGATACGTACTTTTGCAGAACTCTAGTTTACACAACAATATTGTGAAATCCATCCTAATGTTAACATTTCATATTGTTGAAATTTAACCTCCTATTCCCCTTATGACGGAGGAAGCCGATTCACCAACAACAAGAGAATATAATCCGGGGGAAAGAAAAGCGTCCACCCATCTACTGGTATGATATGATGACAATAACTACCACGTATTGTTGTATGGCACCTGCTTATAGCACTGGTCATCAGTATGCTGAAGAAATCAATTTGCTCTTCAAAAATTCTATAAAATCATAAAAAAATACTTATATATGTTATCAGGGATATGTAATAAAGCTATCTACTATTCCCAAAACTTGTACATCGGGGACATATTTTTGCTACTTTTTTTAATGTACCCAAGTCTACGTAGGACAACACAAACAAAAAAAAGCATTATTGTAACTACTCATAATTATTAGTATGTTTGGCCTTATAAGACAAATTAGAATGAATCAAAACTGACCACAATCGTATATTCGTGTAAATGTTTTAGTAGATTTTGAGTAACTTTCAAAAATAATCTCCAATGTGATCGAAAAATTATTTTAAACTTGTAGTGGAATGTCTTTACTTGTCATAAGACGAGTTTGTGTAATTCTATTCCACCACTTGATTGTACTTTTGATGGATACGTATTTCGACCTCAACAGTCAGGCCGTCGTCAGTGTCTCGTACTTGACTCGACTTAGTCATATCTGTCAAAAGTGCAATCAAGTGGTGGAATTAAATGGAATTGTTGGAACACTTTGGAGATGAGTTTGATTAAGTGTAATAACAATGTTTGTTTACTAGAAAACTATCAAGTGGCCAGTGGAGATATATCAGCTTCCACACTGATTTTCTCCCCCCCCCCCCTTCATACGGGAGCTTGGCAGAAGGAAGGTCGTGTGATATGTGCCATCACAAATATTGCCCTCCGCTCGCTTTCAAATCGACTTCTATAAAAACATTCTTCATGCCTGCCGTATCCTAACGGAACTATCAATTATATACTTTCGCCTCTAATTCTATCATGAACATGTACGTCCAAGTTTGGAAGATGATATTAGCATTTCCATATCATTGTAAAACTATCAAGTTGTTTTGTCACCACACTACATTGAGCAAAGCGAACGCATAACAATAACTCTGGGAAAATCAGACTCGAACATAATTTCACGCAAATAATTGGCACTTCTACATGGCAAATGCTGAGTAATGCATACCGTTGGGACTTCGCGTACCTGAAGTAATAAAATACACCCCATTTCGCGGTCTTTAGGATCTTACTCAGCAACATTGTGCTGCATCGTGCCAATATTGAAAAAAAAACGCGAAAACCTGGTAAGGTGACCAACCGAAGTTATCAAGAAAGGCGAAAGTAGAGCAAACGGATGGATTCAACCCGGCAACGAATGAAGGACAACAATTGGTAAACGTTGTCGGCTCTTGGCTCGTGAGCTGCACAAAGTCGGTGTGAGCGTGGGAGCGATTCACAAAATACGGTGGCCTAAAACCGCAGAATGTGAATTTCGCAACACAAACATACCAGTACCACAACTACTATAGCGGCGGCGATAGAGCAGCACGTGGAGTTGGCTTCATGGTCATCAGGAAGCAGATGAAGCGAGTTATCCGGCGCAAGACGATAAGCGCCCGCATTTGCGTGTTGAGAATGAAGGGCAAATATTCCAACTACAACGCTTGACAGTTGTAGACAGCGGATAGAAGATGCCAACGGATCTGGAGAAATCAACAGATTGTAGAAAAATATCCACAAAACTGGGATTATAACAGCACAGGAAGTGTTAGACATTGCATAGCGACGGATCCAGGTATTAGTCAAGTGGCTGGTACCCGATGCAACAGTGAACAGTACAGTGTGGTAAGGCAGGAAAAGAGATTAATCCACCACAGAAAGAAAAGGCAGCACGAAGTTCTCTGAAGTTGTAACTGAAGCGCTGGAACATGGAGCGAAACGGTATGCGGAGATTTTACGCGACTGTGAAAGGCGGTCGCATTAAGACTGCGCCAACCATGTGCAATGACCGAGAGAGGAATATTCCGACAGACAATTGTATGATGGCAGTCTGGTGAAAGGAGCATTTCGTGGATTTGTTGAACGGTAGAAACGAAGATGTATTGAGAAGCAGGATGGACATAGTCGACGACGGTTAAGCTGTGGAATCAACAAAGCTGGATGAGGTTAAGAAGGCTCTAAATGGGCTGAAAAGCAGTTGCTGGGCAATATGAGATTCCAATCGAACTTCCCAAGCTTGGAAGTAATCAGCTGCACCAATCGATCCTTCACATTATCCAAAAACTATGGAAGGGTGAAGAACGGCAAATCATACTTTTTCATATAAACAACGAAGAATGATCCATAAAAAATAAAATGATTCGTAAATAACACCTTATTGTAACGTAAAACGTTACCATAAATCGAAAGGATAGTTCAGGAAACCTCATAAAGAAGCAAGATCAAATGTAAATCGATGTGGCACCCACTGCTACAGACGTTGGAGTGTTGAAACTGGTGCGCTCCGAAAGTAGAATGTTTTACAACTGCAAAAGCGAACTGAAGCAGAGCGGGAGACCATTCAAGATCTGTTTGCGAAACATGAGTTGGACATCGATACGAGACGCAAGCGGGAGATAGATCTAGTGCACCGGATTAAGTGTCTGCAGCTGCAGCACGCAGGAGAATTGAGATCGGTTCACGAAACAGGAACAGTGTTGCGAGCTTGAACAGATAGATCGAAAGCGACGAAGTTTCAAAGAACTGGTTGAGACACTCAAGAGGCAACTCGTTGAAGAAAAGGGACAAGGATGTACTTCAGAAACAGATCTGCGAGCAACGGAACCGGGAATTCAAAGCGCTTCACCTACAAATAGCGGAACTGGAAAGCGAAATTCAGAGCCTACGGACAGTGGAGCTGCAGCTGCTGTCTCAAATAGAAGCGAGTCGACAGCGCGAAAATGACGAGCGGACTGAAATAGAAAAGGAATACTGGGAGTTGCACGAAGAAGTACAACAAATCATTAATCGGTACGAAGATCGGTCCGCAGGTAACAGTTGTTCCCCACCGTTACCTCCTCCACCGGCGTCATGGTTAGAATCTTCAAATTCAACTAACATGGGAAGTTCCAATCACAGCGACAAACACTTTCCCTTGCCTCCTCCCCATCCACCGTTCTCTGCTGCAGGCATGCCAGGTAGTTTCCCGCAGTTGTCTACACATTTCTCGGGTGATCCAATCGATTGGCCGCTTTTCATTAGCAGCTTTCAACATTCAACAAATGAACCGTTTGTTTGAGAAACTGCAAATGTAACATTTTTGGTCAAAATGAGGTTTTAATATATTCTGAATCCTCGCTTAAAAATACGTATTCTGGCAAAAAATACGAAGAAAAAATTTTTGTTCAGGAATATATGAAAAAAATTTCGTTTGTTTGAGAAACTACATATGTCCCAGGGTGTTGAATTTTGCCAAAAACTATTGATCTGTATCGAAGAAATCGAAAGATTTGGTGCAAATTTGTTCAAAAACAGTTTTTTGTTGTTTTCTCGAAAAAGTGTAAAATGGACTTATGCAGTTTCTCAAACAAATTATTCAAATGCTTGCGGATACACTAACGCAGAAAACCTTTTACGTTTGCAGCGTAGTTTGAAAGGAAGTGCAAAGGATACTGTAAGCAGCTTTTTACTTCATCCGTCGACAGTGCCTCAAGTCCACTCTGTTCGGCCGACCGGAGCAAATCGTCAACAATATGATCGCAAAGGTTCGGACAACCACTTCTCCAAAGCCCGATCGGATGGATACTCTAGTCAGCTTTGGATTGGTAGTACAACATTTGTGCGGACACCACAGAGCAGTTGGGCTTGAACAACACCTGTCAAATCCGATCCTACTCCAGTTGTTGTCTTGTTGAAAAGCTGCCAGCTACGGTGAAGTTCAGCTGGGCTCTCTACCTAGAACAAGTTCCGGTGGTGGATCTGAATGTGTTCAGATGGTATGAATATCTTCTGCCGCGAGCGGTGTTACACCACTTTCTAACATCCATCTGAAGGAAGAGCGAAACCGACAGAAGGAGAGATTTGTTGTCAAGTCAATACAAATGTGTCGACTAGACACAGAGAGAATCGTCTGAAAGAAACGGAGAAGTCTAAAACTCATGCCGGAATGCATAAAGTAAGGGATGGTGGATTGAGCAATGCCAAATCATGTGCTATCTGCCGTGTCGAAGATCACCGAATAGGAAATTGTACGTCATTCAAGGGGCTAGATTTGGATGGCCGACGGAAAGCGGTAAAAGAGAATAAACTTTGTGCTCGGTGCCTTACATCACATACGAGGTGGCCATGCAAGGTAGAGGTGTGCGGGATAAATGATTGTCTGAAACGTCATCACCGTTTGCTGCATTTTGAGCCACCTGAAACATCTAAAACAACGAATGCTGTGGTTGCTGTACATCGTCAGTTATCATCATTCACACTATTGAGAATTCTTCCTGTCACACTATTCGGACCAAAAGGACAACTCGATACTTACGCATTCCTCGACGACGGATCATCGGTGACGCTCGTGGAGCGTTCAGTTGCAGATGCCCGCGGAGTAAGCATGGAATCATTGCGAATCGAGTGGACTGGAGGGTTAACAAGTCGAGGCTCAAGTCGTCACAATGGATATATCTGGAACAGAAGGAAGCAAGCGGTACAAAACACCAGAAGTATACACAGTTGAAAACCTTGGTTTGCCGAGCCAGACTACTGACTACGCCGAGCTTACATCACGATACACCCACCTCAGTAAACTTCACGTAAAAATCCCGAGCAGCACACATGTTGCACAAAAGTTTCAGTAGCCCATATGCAACCGAATTTAGTCACGTTTGAGTTGCAGCAACCAAATCGGTCTGGATTGTGCTGCTAGGAAGCTTCAAGTCGGCTGTTCCGCAAATACTGATCGGTCAAAGCAATGGAAATGGAACGAGCCGATTGCAACGAAGACAAGAATCGAATGGGCAGTGTTCGGCAGTACGAAACGGTAAAAGTACGAAACGGGATTGCTCTGGAAACATGACTACGTTGAATTCCCGAACAGTCGACCGATGGCCGAACGACGCTTCAAAAGCCTAGAAAAGCGTTTAGCACGAAGTCCAGAGCTGTTTACCAGCGTTCGCCGGCAAATTTCCGAATTTAGGTCCAAATGTTACATACACGTAGCATCTGAGGAAGAAATCTAATCATTTGATCTGAGGAGTATGTGGTTCTTGCCAATTGGCGTCTCTTCTTATTTATTTGAATGGAAATCAATCATTTCATATAATTTCGTGATATTAGGAAGTGCGGAAGTTTTTGTTTCTTTCATTTTATAACAAATTTAATTTCATATTTGAGAAACAGCATTTGCCCATTTTTAAAATGTTTTCCTAGAAATCAGAGACAACTGTTTTAAAACAATACATTCAAGTTTTTTTCAACATAGTTTGGTCTTAGTGGGTAAGGACCTCTAGCGTCAATGAAACAATGAGTAAACGCCACGAAAAAATTCAAAAATCAAAGAAAATTCAGGTTGTAGGTACCACCATCGGGGGTGACAATGGATCAAATGGGGGTGAGAATGGGTCATCGTTCTCACCGGCAGCCTGGAGGTCGTAGAACAAAATCGTTCAAAAAGGTCTCTTATATTTTAGTCTTCTTGCCCGCAGATACATTCAATCCATTCTACAAGCATTCTAAGTAGTTGAAACAGTGACCCATTCTCACCCCCATTTGACCCATTGTCACCCCCGACGACGGTATTTAAAAAGCTGTGAAAGTTCAGGTTAAATGAGAAATTAATTAATTGCAACCGTGCAAAAAAACATTCAGCAAACAATATTTGGAACATAAAATAACAGCAGAATTAGGTGTATGCCTTTTAATAAAAAATATTAGTTTCCCGATCAGGAACGAACGTTGCAATCGGCCAACGAAGACAAGAATCGAATGGGCAGTGTTCGGCAGTACGAAACGGTAAAAGTACGAAACGGGATTGCTCTGGAAACATGACTACGTTGAATTCTCGAACAGTCGACCGATGGTCGAACGACGCTTCAAAAGCCTAGAAAAGCGTTTAGCACGAAGTCCAGAGCTGTATAACAGCGTTCGCCGGCAAATTTCCGAATTTAGGTCCAAATGTTACATACACGTAGCATCTGAGGAAGAAATCTAATCATTTGATCTGAGGAGTATGTGGTTCTTGCCAATTGGCGTTGTTATTAATGACAAGAAGCCAGGAAAAGTTAGAATTATCTGGGACGGAGCGGCAAAAGTGGACGGCGTGTCGTTGAATTCTATGCTGCTCAAAGGTCCGGATCTCCTAACGCCGTTATTGTCGGTTATCTTCCCTTACCGAGAACGCCAAGTGGCAGTTTCAGCGGATATTAAAGAAATGTTCCTTCAAATTTTAATCCGCGAAAAAGACCGCAGTGCTCTACTGTTCCCGTACCGAGATTCCCCAGATCTACCGATGAGCATCATGGTATCCGACGTGGCGATCTTCGGAGCAGCATGTTCCCCAGCTGATCACTACAGCATCACGCGAGTTTTCTGCTGGAAAACCTCCGAAATATTTCCCCGCAAAACTTGGCAATACAGATTTAAAAATATGTGGATCAATTAATACACTTTTATTGACCTTCTTTCCAAGCATTATGCATCGTATTACGTTATGTATCATATTAACAAAATTATAGATCGAACGACCAACATTTTGAACCATGTTACTTAAATTACAAACCATCATCACGACAAAAAAAGTGCAATTTTTTTATGGACCAAATATTGTTTTTTATGAATAATTTGTCATACGTTAATTCGAAAAAAAAAGCAGGAATGTTATTTTTTTTTATTTAATCATGTCTAAATGAATATTTTTTCTATTAATTGATATACTTTAGCGTATTTATATCTCGTAAATAAAGATAATTCAATTCAATTAGCGTCCTTAAGGATCCTAAAAATATTCTCTATGGATACTGCTCTTATTTACGGATCGTTTTTCATTTTTTATGGATCGTTTTTGTACTCTAACGTTCAGTGCGGTGGAGTTGCCAGGAAATTCGTTAGGGAGGGGGGAGTGGTGTATTGTAGATTATGCTCGATGCACAAGTTTTAATGTTTCATCTCTAAAACTAGTTATAAATATTGTTTCAAACGTCGTTCGAATACAATGATCTAGCATCTTTAGATTTTCTAAGCTGCTTCCTAGCAACCAAAATTACGAAGACAATGGATCGTTATCCAATTTTCACGAATAGGTACAACACACCTGCCCTAACCAAACCAGTGCAATATCATCGTCTTCTTATTTATTTGAATGGAAATCAATCATTTCATATAATTTCGTGATATTAGGAAGTGCGGAAGTTTTTGTTTCTTTCATTTTATAACAAATTTAATTTCATATTTGAGAAACAGCATTTGCCCATTTTTAAAATGTTTTCCTAGAAATCAGAGCCAACTGTTTTAAAACAAATACATTCAAGTTTTTTTCAACATAGTTTGGTCTTAGTGGATAAGGACCTCTAGCGTCAATGAAACAATGAGTAAACGCCACGAAAAAATTCAAAAATCAAAGAAAATTCAGGTTGTAGGTACCACCATTGGGGGTGACAATGGATCAAATGGGGGTGAGAATGGGTCATCGTTCTCACCGGCAGCCTGGATGTCGTAGAGCAAAATCGTTCAAAAAGGTTTCTTATATTTTAGTCTTCTTGCCCGCAGATACATTCAATCCATTCTACAAGCATTCTAAGTAGTTGAAACAGTGAGCCATTCTCACACCATTTGACCCATTGTCCCCCCCCCCGACGACGGTATTTAAAAAGCTGTGAAAGTTCAGGTTAAATGAGAAATTAATTAATTGCAACCGTGCAAAAAAACATTCAGCAAACAATATTTGGAACATAAAATAACAGCAGAATTAGGTGTATGCCTTTTAATAAAAAATATTAGTTTCCCGATCAGTTAGTCATAACAAAATTTTATCACAATTATATCAATATGTGTTACAAATAGCAAAACTTGCATTAATTTTGTTATAAATTCTCTGTCAAAGATGGAGAAAAAAATTTCATGGTCGTCATAACATGATTATAACATAATGTGAAATGTTCATCTTTACCGAAAAAAAAAAATGCCTGTATTTCTGGTAGATAGGAATTGGGAAAAAAACGCCAGCTTCAGTATAACTTGAACCAACATTCAAAGTTGAACCAGCTGGACAAAGTCAATTGCCTACCTTATGAATAATCATAATCTTTTCAATGACATAATTTGGTATAGTATGAGCTACTTTCACCGCTTTTTCTGTAACACATTGAGTTATATTTTTGTTCGATTAATAACATATTGAGTAATATTTTTGTTAAAACTAGAAGAGATTTTGTTACAATTTTTGTTATTTTAACTACTAATGGTACATGTTTAACAACAATCGCCGTTATAAAAAAAACTGCTGTGACAGAATAACAGGTGGTGATATAAATCTAGTATTATCAACTCAACTAGGAACGCAAAACAAGATTACAACAAAAAGTTATTTAAAACAACCGTTGATATAACTGAGTTATGATAACATTATTGCTAACTGAAAGTAATTCTGAAAAAAAAAAAACATCCCCAATATTTTCTTTTCACCGCATGTTTCCCTTTCGGTGAGAGATCAAAAGCTCACTCACGATCCTCTAAATAAAACTGAGCACTGGATTACTCAATGCGTTTTACTACTCACGAACACAACCAATAATTTGTGCGCACATGTTCTTGGTTCTGTCGAATATGCTGTGTACGATCATATGATCATAGTTGAACTTTGCTATTTGTACCGGGATGAATTTATTCAAATGAATGTGTAAGTTAATCTCTCTGCAGTGTTGTCTGTGTGTTAAAATTTCTGAGCAAGGCGAGAATGTTGAAAACTCAAGAGAGCATGGTTTAAACAACATCATTCAGTTGCACTTAAGATTTCATTCGGTATTGAGGTTCGGGAGTTAAGAAAAATATGTTTCCCATGCGTGAAAGTGCACCATCTTAAACCTAGAATATAATGAGAGTGAATCTTTTATGGTTTTCGGAAAAAAGGTACTTATCCAGTGGAAACGCCATAAATAATCTAAATTTTGTTATAAATATATACGCGAAAAACAGGCATCCATTAAGAAACACTAAAGAATCATTCTGCTCAAATAGAACATTACATTATCTCGCTTTGAGATAAGGTGCTCATTATTCTTCTATGTTCTTGCTTTCAATATGTGACAAAATTTTCGAATCCTCTGCGTGATACATGGTTCAAGTTGAATTCGCTCAACTATTTAAAACTGAAACTGATTAAGTAGTAAAATTTGATAAGTTGATTTTAAAACGATGACGTAATTAGAAATTGAATCGACCATACCTAAGTGAAAACTTCATGATATCATTGCTTATTTCAAGTTCTGTTCAGTTTGTTTTAATTACCAGATGTGCGAGGTTTGCATAGCAAGCTAAAATATGAAGAATACATCGTACGGAATAATGATGGATACATAAGCAACAGCATACAAATGTTTATTTTAGTCCGCTTCTCCATGTCTGATCCATCTGATTTAGTGTTGGTGTCAAAATTTACATTGAGCTCCACCCTAGACATTTTAGTTGAAACATCATTATTTGATTCCAAAAATGTGCTCATCGATCTAATAATGATCGAACCTGAATTTTGCATTACAGAAAAATCAAAAGGATTGGCGCTAATACAATAGAGTTGAACTGAGCTAATACAAATAGAGTTGAATGAACTGATTCTCTGCGCGATGTTACGAATGTTGAAGACGATCGTTCACTGTTTATCAATACTGGCAATATTAGGGGCAACTGCGATCACGGCAAGCGATAATCAACATTATCAGCCACCGTTGGAGTGTTACGACCCATATGGGAGACCGCAGGTGAGCTATTTAATGGGAACTTTTACGAATTTAACATGAGGAACTCTAAAGTTTAAATAAAACTTTAATGTGAAAACAAAGTCCAAACTTGGAAATACATTGACTTCGTCAACTGCTCTGCCATAACTTAGCATAACCATAATTATTGAAAAGAAGGTGGATGTCATCTCAAATCATAAAGGCAGGCTAATTTACTACGGGACGTAAATATGTAAATATGATAATAATGAAAGAAAAGTATTCGTAACTGACGTATTATACTCCGGAAGCAAAATATCAGCTATTCTATACGTTACAATTTTGATAAGAAAGCAACAAGCTACTCATTGTGGCTTAGTGATACAATGAGACGGCATTCACATATTTTAATTTAGACTCAAGTGATTACGAAGGCATGCAGTGACTGTAATAATTGTCATCTACATCTTTTAGCGGTGTATACCCGAGTTCGAGAATGCTGCATATCAAGTAGAAATTGAAGCGACAAATACTTGTGGAGAAGATGGAGTAACAAATTTTTGCGTTCAAACTGGATATTCTAATCGGAAAAGTTGCGATGATTGTCGAGAAAATCAACATGCACCCCACTTCTTAACAGATTTACACGACCCCACGAACCCAACCTGGTGGCAATCAGAAACAATGTTCGAAGGAATCCAATATCCGAATCAAGTTAATCTAACGCTCAAGCTGGGAAAATCATTTGACATCACATATATTCGAATCGTCTTCTACTCTCCGCGACCAGAGTCATTTGCAATTTACAAACGTGTAACACCAAACGGCCCATGGACTCCATATCAGTACTACAGTGCCACTTGCCGGGATACCTATGCACTTCCAGATTCTCTTTCGGTAATGAAAGGAGAAGATGAATCGCGTGCACTATGTACTAGCGAGTATAGTGATATTTCCCCTTTGCGAGATGGAAATATCGCATTCTCGTCACTTGAAGGGAGACCAAGCGCAATAAATTTTGAACACAGTCTAGAATTGCAGGTAATTCGAAGATTCAAGGAAAATATCGTTCCCAAATGAAAAATGACTAATATTGTCTTTTTTAATTCAAGCAATGGGTAACTGCCACAGATATCCGTATTACGTTAGACCGTTTAAATACTTTCGGCGATGAAGTATTTGGAGATGCTCAGGTGCTTCAGTCATATTTCTACGCGATAGCTGATATTGCAGTTGGTGCTAGATGTAAATGCAACGGTCATGCAAGCGAATGTATAACTAGTACCAGCAGCAGTGGTCAACGCGGCCGGATATGTAAATGTCAACACTACACTGATGGGCCTGATTGTGAAAAATGCTTGCCGTTCTACAATGATGCTCCATGGGGACGAGCAACATCGAAGAATGTTCACGAGTGCAAACGTAAGTTGTAACTGAAACAAAATATGTTGGTGTATGGCATCGACGATCGAAAGCATCTCATCGTCAATCAATTGTTGAACCTGTTGTTGGAATGCCAGTTTCCTTTTAAGAAAACTTGTCACGGGTAGAGACAGAAGATCATTTCACTCATCCCTTTAAATGATATTCTCGGTAGTCGAGAGCACTTTCGAAGACCCATAGAGCCATTTCGAAATGATGTGTTGTTCAGTCTAGTCGCAAAAAGAGTTATATTTAAACATGGTGTTAAAATGTAAAATGAATATTTTTTTGATGTTTCTCATGATATTTACTTTATTGCGTGTAAAATCAGAACCCCATATTCAATCCTATAAAAACAAAAAACATAATTTATCTACAACGTGGTATTTCATAAATTGTAAGAAATAAAATACAGTGTGATGAGCTACTACATTTAATTCCCCTGCTAGATATGTATTTGGACAAATATGTGCAATACAAGCTAAATTGTAAGATCGTTATAGTTTTGATTAACTTGCTCAACTTCACTCAATTATAATACGAATCTGATTGCATGAAGACATTTTTTAGCAAGTTTTGCACTATGTTTTAAGATTAAACATCTTCACCATTTGACATTGAATGACTTACTTAAAGTCATATATTTAAGAAAGGCTACAAAACAATGAATTAATGTGACTGTACAAGCTCATTTCCAAGCCTCTAAAAAATATCACCAAGAAAAATAGGTTCAATTTTATATTATATTTTTTCAGCCTGCAACTGTAACGGATACTCAACTAAATGTTTCTTCGATCGTCAACTATACAATTTAACTGGACATGGCGGTCACTGTCTTGAATGTGGTGCAAATCGAGATGGACCAAATTGTGAACGCTGCAAGGAAAATTTCTACATGCGCGAAGATGGGTATTGCATCAATTGTGGTTGTGATCCAACGGGTTCCAGATCACTGCAATGCAATGCGGAAGGAAAGTGCCAGTGCAAGCCAGGAGTAACGGGAGAAAAATGCGATCGCTGTGAGAACAATTTTTACAATTTTGGACCACACGGCTGTCAACCTTGTAACTGTGATGCTCGCGGTTCCTATGAAAACACACCATCTTGCGATCCTGTCAACGGTATTTGTGTTTGCAAAGAAAACGTGGAAGGGCGCCACTGCCGTGAATGCAGACCTGGTTATTTCAATTTGGATCTAGATAATAAATTTGGATGTACTCCATGTTTCTGTTATGGCCATACGAGTGAGTGTACGAGCGCAGCAGGATACTCGATAGTTTCCACCACCTCCAATTTTAACAAACATAAAGAAAAGTGGACCGCAGCCACTCAGAGTGGAACTGTCGTAGATATCAAGTACAACTCAAAAGGTCAAACTATCGGAGTGGGTGCACAAGGGTATGAACCAATCTATTTTTTGGCCCCAGACCGTTTTCTTGGAGATCAACGAGCTTCATACAATAAAGTTTTGAAATTCCGACTTCAACTCGTTGGCCAACCCCGACCAGATGTTTCCACATACGATGTTATTCTGCAGGGTTCAAACAGCAGTATATCTCTACCAATATTCGCACAGAATCAACAAATGCCTGATGATGAAATGAAAGAATTTACATTTACCCTGCATGAACATCCTGAATATTCATGGCAACCATCTATGTCTGCCAGAGGTTTTATGTCAATTTTGAGCAATCTCACTGCAATTAAAATACGAGCTATTTATTCCGACTATGGTGAAGCATTTTTGGATGACGTTGAACTGCAGACCGCACATCGAGGAGCAGCAGGACGTCCAGCCACATGGATTGAACAGTGTACATGCCCAGAGGGATATTTGGGTCAATTTTGCGAATCTTGTGCTCCTGGTTACAGGCACAACCCTGCATTAGGTGGCCCCTTCATGCCTTGTATACCTTGTGATTGTAATAAGCATGCGGAAATATGCGATTCTGAAACGGGACGATGCATCTGTCAACACAATACTGCAGGTGACACATGTGATCAATGCGCGAAAGGTTATTATGGTAACGCTTTAGGGGGTACTCCTTATGATTGCAAACGTTGCCCTTGTCCGAATAATGGAGCATGTATGCAAATGGCAGATGAGTCAGTCATATGTCTTGAGTGCCCAGTTGGATATTTCGGTAAGCTTCATATATACAGTACAGATGTAAGTAAACATTTATAATAAAAGTATGATTTTAAAGGACCCAGATGTGAGCTATGTTCCGATGGTTACTACGGTGATCCAACCGGCGTTCACGGTTCCATTCGAATGTGTCAACCATGTGATTGTAATGGTAATGTCGATCCAAATGCTGTTGGCAATTGTAATCGCACTACAGGCGAGTGTTTGAAATGTATTCACAACACAGCTGGTGTCCACTGCGACCAATGTTTACCAGGTGAGCAATGATTATTTTTTCACATGCTAGATAAGATATATTGTGTCGCTACATGTCTAGCCAAAATGTCGCTAAAGTTGACATTGGCTTGTTACACATCATTATGTGCAGTGATATTTTGCTCCGGTTAATAATTCTCTGAAAACTAATATATATTCTATAACTAATATTAATTCTATTTATTTTCAAGGTCATTTCGGAGATCCACTTGCGCTACCTCATGGAAACTGCGATCAATGTAGTTGTTATCCCAGAGGAACAGAACAAACAGACAAGGGCATTTCCATATGTGATCCTAACAATGGTATACCAAGCTCCATTACTAATTAAAAAGGTCTAACACTTCATTATTCCAGGGAACTGCCAGTGTAAGCCGAATGTAATTGGTCGTAATTGTAACGAGTGTAAGAATGGTTATTGGAATATAATCTCTGGAAATGGATGTGAAAATTGTAATTGTGATCCAACGGGAAGCTTCAATTCATCCTGCGATACGTACACTGGTGAATGCTATTGTAAACCTGGAATTATTGGCAAAAAATGTGATAAATGCGCAGTAGCACACTATGGATTTTCACCTGAAGGATGCAACTCTTGTGACTGTGATCCCAGTGGATCAAAAGGATCTCAATGTGACCAGTACGGACAATGCCCTTGTAATGACAATGTAGAAGGAAGGCGTTGTGACCGATGTAAAGAGAATAAATATGATCGCCATCAAGGTTGCCTAGATTGTCCTGCGTGCTACAACTTAGTACAGGAAGCTGCAAATGAACATCGCCATAAGTTGGCCAATCTGAACAAAATTTTACAAGACATTCAATCGAAGCCAATTGTCATAGATGATAATGAATTTGTTGCTAAACTCAGAGCAGTCCAAGATAAAATTGAAATCCTCGTTGAAGATGCGAAAAGTGGCTCCGGTGGAGGTGAAAAAACACTGAATGAAATGCTGCAGGATTTAGAAAAGCGCCTTGAAATTGTTCAGGATTTGCTCAACAAAGCTGATCAATCTCAAGCGTCTACTGATTTGAAGATAGGCAAAGGAACTAGCAATGCAACAATAGCCAACAATCAAATACAAGAAGCCCGCCGAGAGCTAGAAAATGCTATCGATTTGTTACAAACCGATGGAAACGGAGCATTGAATAGAGCTCGGGATATATCTGGTCGATTAGGTAACCAAACTAATCAAATCAGTGGTATTTCTCGAGAGGCTCGACAGTATGCAGATCAGTTTAAAAAAGAGGCTGATGAAAATAAGAAACAAGCTGAGGAGGCCCTTGAAAAAGCAACAAAGGCACATAACATGGCGAAAAACACAATTAATTTGCAAGCCAACATCAGCGAAGAATTCCGGACAAATATTTCAAGTGAAGTGCAACAAGCTAAAGATAAACTCAATACAGTATCTAAGTTAACAGAGCAAGCTTTAACGAAGGCTAATGAAGTATTTGATGATGCTCTTTCACAATTTGTAACTGTGAACAATTTGTCCCCCCCTAGTATTGATATTGATCACATTAAAAAAGAATCCAACAAGTATAATAAGGAAGCAGACAAAATAAATGAAGATTTAGATAAAACTATAGAGGATCATAGCACTTTATTAACTGACGTTAGCGAAAATATTGAACTAGCCAACACGTTACTGGAAAGGTAATTAAAATATAAGTAATCAAATGTTCATGATAATTAATGTTAAACATATCATCCATAGGGCTGAATCCCAAAAAGACGATGCTATTAGAGCCGTTCAAGAGCTAGAATTCGCAAGAGAGCTAGCAGAAAAAGCAGTAGCCGAAGGCGATGGAACTCTGAAGAAAGCAAATTTTACATATCACACACTTTCAGGATTCAAAAATCAGGTCGAAGATTCGAAACAGAAAGCTGCAGAAGCACTTCAATCTGTACCAAGTATCCAACGACAGATTGAAAATGCTATTGAATTGATTGCTAACTCGGAAGCAGTAAGTAAACAGATAAAACCATGTTCTACATACATGCAAATACCGAAACTTTATCTTATAGGCATTAAGAAGCGCCAATATGAACGCTGCGGAATCCCGTGTAAATGCACAAACAGCTCAGAAGAAATATGCCGAAGAAGCGTCTAAGGTACGCGCTTCCAACCAGTATAAAATAAATAATAATAATATCACATGACGAGTATTATATCAAGGCTGCTTTTTTACGCAGTTTAAATTCATTAACATCGATCTACTTCTCTTTCTTTGTTCAATGGCTCTATTGTTACAAAAACACAAACTTTTCATCAAGAAAAAGATTGCTCTAAAATATTGATAAGTTACTCTTTCAATCTTTCCTACACAGCTTGCTGAGAACATCAAGAAACGAGCCAATACAACGAAAAATACTGCCCGTGATTTACGGCACGAAGCTGATCAATTAAATGGCAGATTAGCAAAAACAGAGAACAGTCTATCCGAACGAGAAACGAATATTCGCAAGGATTTCAACCTTACAAAAGAGGCTAAAGAAAAAGTTGGTCAGGCCCAACTTAACTCCAATGAAGCTAAATCCCAAGTTGAAAAAGCTATGAAAGATATAAAGGCGATAATTGATGAGTTAGCCGACTTACGCGATATTGACATACAAAGTCTGGATGCTTTAGGTAAGTGTAAAACCCAATACACAACACAAAACGCATTGATAATCATTAGATTACTACATAACGTCTATTTGATTCTTTCACGGACGACAACAAGGCTTGTCGAGTGAATGTAATGTTGAAAATAATAGTTCTGCATCGATTTGTATATCATACATTTCTCGCTTAACTTTTCAAAAGGACCTAAGTAACATTTTTTTCATGAATTAATTTGAATAGCGCAATCAACAGAACAACATGAAAGCTATTGATTGCAGTATTCAAATTAATTCATGAAAAAAATGTTACTTAGGTCCTTTTGAAAAGTTAAGCGAGATTTGTTTGCCTTTCTCGTACACTTGTTCTTGATGGCTACATGGTCACTTCTTTGTCAAGCTTTTGAAAAAAGATCAGGAGACCCATCTTCTTCTTCTTATTGGCATTACATCCCCGCACTGGGACAGAGCCACCTCGCAGCTTAAGCACTTCCACAGTTATTAACTGCGAGGTTTCTAAGCCAAGTTACCATTTTTGCATTCGTATATCATGAGGCTAACACGATGATACTTTTATGCCCAGGAAAGTCGAGACAATTTCCAAACCGAAACGGCCGCTCGTCTTACCGCACGGCTAAGAAGGGCCCCGTAGTGTTCTATATCTACCGACAGAGCTCAGCAAATTGAAGTATAAAAATATAAAATTTTTATATATTTTTATTTAGGTGATTTTTCATAAATGGCTAGAGTTTATCACTAAAAGTCTGTATGTATGTATGTCTACAAACTTATATTTGTTCACAATAAGTTGCATTCGCAGAGGAATGGATACTATTTTTAATGCATTATACCGCCGGAAATAAGTATAAAACAAGCGTGGTTTTCATACATTTTTCTCATGTTTGGAGATTAACTCTATTCGCGATTTGATTTAGCTAGGCACCTTATCCATTGTTGAGTTAATTCTGTACATCTCTCCTGATTTCGACCTCTGAATTTGAAAATAATTATGAAGATCACACTTTTTTATATGAAGCTACATACAAGAGGTCAGTCCTTATAATTATGTCCAACCGAAACGCATATATATATATGCAGGATATATAATTCAATATAACTTTTATTGATTCAAGATTCAAGTACTTTCAAGCATGCTGTCAAACAATCAACTCAGTAAATTCGCTAAGCATCGTCATTTTGACTTTCAAACATGAGCATACCTACCTGATACCTGGGCACCTGGTTGGCTACATCGTCGATACACCTATACCTGGCGCATTGTAGAGCTCCATAATCATCGATCTTGTTTTGTTCTGCCAATGTTCCTTCAGTTTCCCCGAACGTTTAGGCCCTCAGGTCCGATTCCACCGCGTGCAGCCAGCGTGTTCGTGGCCTTCCACGAAGTCGTCGGCCTCCATCCGGTTCTCTGTTGAATATGATTTTCGCTATTTTTTCTTCCAACATTTGCACTAAGGGACCAGTCCACTGAAGTCGAGATTCATGCGTCTGCGCCACAGCATTTTTCGCTCAAAAACCCCGAAAGCTCCCCGGTCTGCCTCTTTTAATGTCCATACATCATGTCCGTAAAGGGCCACTAGTGGAATCATAGTTTTATGTAGAGCAAATTTCGTTTCCGTCTGCATGTTGCGGGACCTAGGCTGGTTACGTAATCCGTAGAAGGTAAACAAATTCTTCAACAACTTCAAACACATCCCCATCATGCACTACCTCAGCATCAGCACCACTAGGTTTTCCTCTATCTCTACCTGCCACCATGTACTTTGTCTTGGTAGA
Source organism: Armigeres subalbatus (assembly GCF_024139115.2). NCBI lineage: Eukaryota > Metazoa > Arthropoda > Insecta > Diptera > Culicidae > Armigeres > Armigeres subalbatus. Next base: position 1,793,274 of record NC_085140.1, read on the forward strand.
GTGGTTAAGCCTATCTTCGCCGTCTCCCTCTACAGTGGGACAAAAGCCACCACTACTGCTCTGCGATCGATTCCAATGAGGTCGATGTCGTCCACAAATCTCAGGAGCATATGCGACCGTGTGATGATAGTTCGTTTCCTTTGCACGCCAGATCTCCTAATAGCTAGAGTTTCCATCCCGGGACATCCCGGGACAAAAATCCTGGATTTAGAAAATTCAGGATTTCCTGATTCCTGGATATTATTTTTTAAATCCCGAAAATCCCGGGATACCCGGGACAAAAAATACTGTTTCATTTCCGGTTCGCAAACAGTGTTATTTTTCTTCTTACAAAAGTTATTTGTTTTGAACGCGAAACCCAACTTAGGTGACAAGCTCATATCATATTTTTATACCTCCCATCAGACATGATTTTTTTTTCCAAACTCGTTTATTTGGGATGCTCAGGCATGTATACGGAGCCAAGGTTCTTTGTGATGCACAATCGATATCATCTTATTATTAAATCAGTAAGAAAGGAAAAGACATGAAAATATTGGAGATAGTTAATAGAACACCTTCACAAAAAATATTAGATTCCTGGTATACTAAATGGAGGGCTACTGACTTATACTTTTTCCAGCAGCTACAGTTCTCTATTAATTAAACGACAAGTATCTGCAGTACAAGATCAGCTACATCTATTTGGCACCTGCTTCCTACCCATCTCCCGTCTACAGCGAGGTTGTGTACACTAGCTGATATTCACCTTGCCTTGTCAGTCTTCCTGAGCTTCTTGCCTCCATAACAATTCTTGATCCAATTCATGTCCTTCTAATCGACGTTCGTACAACAAATTTTCCAGCACATGCGCAAGTACAAGTGGTCCTACCCCGATGCTCTGCCTATTTTTTTAAATTTCTTACAGAGCCTTAGTTTTCCATAGTAAATAATCTGAGAATATTTTAATGCCTTAACTGTTTAATTTAGTTTGATTAACCAAATTTCTATTTTGAAGATGCAAAACACCCAGTTAAACGATTATTTTATGACCAACAGTGAGGACAAAATTCCTCAGCCTAACCATCATACTGAATTGGGAACGAGGTTAGTTCACCAATTCATTGAGAGTATTTTTATTCGGTGCAGGTACTCTATGCCTAGAATGCAGTAATGCAGGTCGCTGCATAAAATATTGTTTTAGATAGTTTTCGTACGGCCGAGTTGCCGAATAATATGCAATTAATTGTTGTTTTAGAGCAAAGAAAAAGACACCATGCGTCGGCGGTAGAAGCGTACATATATTGATGTACATCTGGCTGGGTAGTTCTTATCAGAACACCTATGCATATTCAAAACAATGCGAACAGTCAAGCCGACTTCAACCGCCAACGAACCCTTCTTCTCGGACTCGGCGAACCCTTCTTCTCATATATTCCAAAGGGGTACTCTACCTTCCGAGAAAAACGTGAATATTATTTGCTTTTAGAAGTAGTTTTTTTTTCGAAAGAATCGATTCAAATTAGAATTGAAATGAGTTTCAATTTGAACTCTGTATTATCTGGCCTTTCTAAAATATGAACTTTACCCCTGAATTTTGAATAAAATCGTTTTTATATAAAAAAAAGTTTTCTAAGGAAACATCTAAAAATCCCGGGATCCCGGGATTTCCCGGGATATACGAACAAGTTTATCCCGAATCCCGGGACAACGAAAATGGCCGGGAAATGGAAACTCTACTAATAGCGCCCTTGGATGCGATGTTGTACAATAAATTCGAAAGTGCATCACCCTGCTTCAATCCGTCAAAGGTCACAAACGAGGTTGACACTTCGTCTGCATTCCGAATACTTGATTTCGAGCCATCCAGCGTTGCACGTATCAGTCTAATCAGTTTCGCCGGAAAACAATGATCGAACATTATCAGTGCCGGCTAATTTATTTTCACTGAATCATACGCTGCTTTGAAATCAATGAACAGATGGTGAGTCTGCAAGTTGTACTCCCGGAATTTATCAAGGATCATCCGCAACCTACACATCTGATCCATCATTGATCGGCTCTTACGACAACCTGCCTGGTATTCGCCGACGAAGGACTCCTCAAGCGGTCTCAGTCTGTTAAACAGGATACGCGACAGAATTTTGTACGCCGAGTTCAGAAGGGTGATCCCCCTCTAATTGGCACACTTCTACACGGCTACAAAGCAAGACCACGCTGAGGGTGGCTGGGTTCGATTCCCTGTGCCGGTCTAGGAAATTTTCGGATTGGAAATTGTCTCGACTTCCCTGGGCATAAAAGTATCATCGTGCTAGCCTCATGATATACGAATGCAAAAATGGTAACCTGGCTTAGAAACATTTTCCCCTCTCGGTCATTGCACAAGGCGGGCACTGGCGCAGTCTTATGCCGCACGCCATTGACAGTTGCGTAAAACCTCCACATATCGTTTCTATCCATGTCCTCCTGCGCTTCGACTATCACACTCTCTTCGTGTGGCTTTTTTTTTCACGGTGAATTCATTTCTCTTCTGCCCTTGCTACAATGTACCGCTCTCTGTACGGGTACGAGCCACTGCCATTCGACTCCAAGCAGCATCTTTCTCGTCCATCAATAGCTGGCACTCCTCATCAAACCAACCATTTTGTTGTGCAGTGCCTAACACTTCATGCGCTGTTGTAGTCACAGCTTCGTGGATATTTTCCCACAATCTGTTGACGTCGCCATATCCGGTGGCATCTCCTATCCGCTCGTCCAGCTTCTGGTGATACTGTTCAGCAACTCCTTCAACTGACAAGCGTTGTATATTGAAACGTATCGTTCTGTTTTTATGTGAATTCGTGACGCTGTAAGTCGCGTCCGATTTATTGCAACAACAAGTGATCCGGGCTTCTATAACATTCGCGAAATGTCGTCCGTCGATCATCACGTGGTATATCTGCGAGCAAGTGTCTCCACTCGGATGTTGCCAGGTTTGTTTGCGGATATTTTTACGTGCGAAGTAGGTACTGCTGATTGCCATCCCTCTAGTAGCAGCAAAGGTCACATGTCGCAGTCCATTATCGGAATGAAGGCTTTCCGTACCAATGACAGGGCTAGAGAAACTTACTCTTCCGATCTGCGCATTTGCATCCCCGATGACAATCTTTACAGAGTTCGACAAGTGTGGGTTAATTCAAAGTTCTCACGTTCCAAGATCCGACTTTTGAATCGTTGTCCTGTATTCGTTGCCGGTTCTGTTGCCGTTGAATAAATTCGTTGGCTCTACTTTTGCCTTTCTTGGTAACTATAGAACCTTCCGTAGGCTACCTTACCACGGTTGCGTTCCCTACATCGCGTTAAAGGAGCTGCCTTCTCTATGCAACATGATGTGTACATTTTTTTTTATTTAGAATCCCTCGCTGGCACTCGGACGATGATCAGCCGCCGCTAACATGGGGAACAGACACTGTTGTGAGCTGCTCCTATCATGGAGAACAGACGCTCGATCAGATTTGCACCTCCGGAGAGTAACAAATCCCACCTTCCCTGTCAGCATACGACCATAGTTCCCACCGGGGTTAGTTCCCCGATCTTCCCTAAGGTTGCTCGTATCCCGACCAGCCCCACGAGCAGGTAGGGATAGGAGTTTCTGGGTAAGAGGCTAAGGACTGTGAAATGGGGTATGTTTTATTCCTCCGCATCAGTGCTGCAAAGTGTCACCGTACAAGTCACGCAAAGCGTGACAATAACAAAATCCAGGTCATGTGTCAAGTACTCAATTGTGATGCTCAATGTGGATCTCACATGCTTGGTGTAACGATCACCATGAAAGTGACATTTTAGCAACTAGCGCTTGGTCACTCACCATGTCTTCACTTCTTCTGCCTGTGATCACCAGCATGAATGATAGGAAAACTTTCCTGATGTTGTGGTTGTCATATCCATGTCATCTTGACTATCGTGATGATCACTTGACCTATGCGGTGTTTGGTTCGAAATCAACGCTCGACAGCAATGGAATAATCCACTTAGCGGAATTAATGGATTTTTGCTGTGATAAAAATGCATGAAGCCAAAATAGAATTTTTGGGAACATTTAAGTGTTCTTATTGTTTATATTGACTTTTTGTGCAATATTTGAAGAGGTGCTATTAGAAGAAAAGTACATACATAGTTTTTCCCTGGGTGCTGCGGATAGAGCCGTTTTTCTGCGCTCAAGCGAGTAGAGGAATATTTTGAAATCACTACCATAAACAAAATTATATTGCAGTTACTTGGCTGTCAAACATTTCCCGCTCTTCGAATTTCTCTTTCCACGCTGCTTGAGGGCGAACAAATGCGCGAGACTCTACATGACTTTACAATTGTTTACAAACTTTCATGCTCCAATCAGCTGCTGAATCTCGTGAAATTTCGTAACGAGTGCTTTTTAGTTGCATTCCTACTAATTTTCACTCGAAATATAATGTGAGAATATTTGTTACAAAGAATACAAAACTCAAACAAAATTTATTTTATTTTTCCCCAAATAATAACAATACTTCTCAATATCAGATCAGAAACGAACATAACCACAATCCTCAATGTTTGGCTCCGGCACAATAGAAATTTTTGGCTTCAGTTTGACAACCAAATCGATTCTATCCGCACCACCCAAAATCAATTCCGACAAGAAAAAGTTTTTGTTAGAAAAACTTTTTTCCCTTCAAAGTGCCCAGCTTGCGATGTATGGACGGTTGGTAGGAAACATAATCACCTATCTTGAGACACAATTTCATACAAATCAAAAAAAGCGTTTTTTCGCAAATCGAGTTTTAATTTTTGAAACTGTTGAAACTGATTTTTTTTCAGTGTAGGGCTCAATTTGAATTGTTTCCGATATCTTTATTAGAAACTTTGACTGATTTTGCGATAGTCACCCATATAACATTTTTTTGTAGGATGCGTCGTTTTTTGATTGTATCCATTTGAAAAAATCAATAAAAAAATTTGGCCTTTTTCAAAAGATAGTCTGGATCAAATTGGTAAAAACTTAGTTAGAGCCATTCACAAATACGGCCCATACAAATTTCAGAACCCTCCCATACAAAATACGTTACGAGAGGGTGGGTGGGGGCTTTCAGCCCCCAGGTCCATTTTAGCGTTATGTAATTTGTGAATGAACCCTTAATTTAACTATTGATTTATCCAATTTATCAATTAAAAACGACGTCAGTCCAATTCGCGAAGTCGAAGCAAAATTCTTCACACAAACAATGACAGTTCTTTATGGGTTTTTACAGTAGAGCAACAGAGAGAAGGGGATGGCGGCCATGTTTCACTCAAACTCTGACAGATAGCAATGGGATTTCCCATAGGAGGGAAGAGCAGAATTTGCTTCGACTTCGCGAATCAAACGACAACAAAATCAATCAATAACGGTGCTCACCTGCACTTTTGACAGCTGACCGACCTGATGCTCTTTATGGCTCTCAGCTTGTGGTTGTCAATCTGGGTGTCACGCTTACCGAAGGTACTCACGTGTCAGCTTCTACATGTCACGATGCGCTTGCAGTGATTGTCAGTAAAGAACATCGTTTAAAAGCGTGGTGGTTTTTGTTTTCATATCTGATCATCTGGTGATGGTCACGACATTTTGCAAGACTGCTCCGCATTACCCAAATATTAGGAAATCGAGCTTGTTTTTATAGTATTTTTTTGTTTGGGTTCTGAGATGATTATAGTTTACTGTTTTAGTTTCTTTTCGAATGAAAAGAAAGATTAAGAATTCAATGTGCTTAGCTTTATCTTTTTGCTTTGGCTGACTACACATATGTATGGTTCAATTTGAACAAAAAAGTTTTTGTTAGATAAACTATTTTTTTCTTACAAGTTACAGATTAATTATTATATAAAAAAAACCACAAATCGGAATTCGCGATAAATTACGTTATATTTAAGTGGAATGTATTCAACCGTCTAAGAAGAGTTTAGTACTTTCCATTTAATTCCACTCCAAACGTAGTGGAATTAAATGGAAAGTACTAAACTCTTCTTAGACGGTTCAATTATTTGGTTTATTTATGTTCAAACAACATATTTCGTGTATGTATTCGATGATCCTGAGGAATCGGTTGGCTTACTAAGCAGAAAGTGACAGAATTCCAGGGTCGTGTAAAACTATTATCTTAGTAAATCGGGAATATCTAAAGAACAAACAATAAATAGAATAGCAGTGAGGGAAAAATGGTTATCTCTCATCAGACCTTGTTTTTTCTTTCAAGCAAAACGATTCTTGGCGAAAATTTGTATGAGTGAACATTCCTTCTCGTGAGAATGAGTGAAAATTACGATCTCTGGCAACTAGTTGCAAAAAGGTAATTTCAGCACGAGTTGTAGATTTATCCATCAAGGCTTACCAAGTTGGATGAAAATGTACTATACTAGTGCTAACATGGAAACTAATTGGTTTTCTACACCAGCTTGATTATTTGGTAAGAACGATCATGTGAAGTAAACTAGACTGCTCCATTTTGGTCACTATTTATCATATGAAGCCCAATTTTCGTCATTTTGAAAAACATTCAATTCGCTGAAAAACTCGATTTTTTCAAATCGTGCTGAAAAAAATCCTTTTGTTTCTAGTTGCACAAATAACTATTCAAATAAAGGAATATTTATGGTATAAGTAACAGTAGACAGGATATGTATGCTTACATACATTATAACTCATTATGTTTTTTATATTTCCGCCATGTAATCGCTTTTATGTTATGATTTATTCCACAGATGACCGTTTGACTGCAGCTGAAAAGGAGTTGGAAGATGCCCAGCTGAAGAATAAACTTCATGTACTAAATGAATCTAAGAACATTCAATCACAAAACATAAAAAGTTATCAGCGGGAATTAGCAGAACTTGAAGGCGAAGTAGCAATAATTAAGATGATCGCAGACTCTTTACCAGCTAATTGTCATAAAAGACTACGTCTTGAGCCATAAATAGTATATCAATTAGGGTTCAACCTAATGGAGCTAGATACTTGCTGCCTTTATCCGTGTTTTTTGGTAATTAAATATCCATAGGTTTCTAAACACGAATCATGCATTTACGAAAAATCAAATGTGCCAACAACGAGTAATATAGTATAAGACGTGTGCTAAACTAAAAAGTGTATTTAAATGAGCATATCAGAAAATACTCCACCACTCGTATTAAATTAAAAAAGATTTTTTTTTCATGACTTTGAAATTCGATAGATTTGTCCAGGTGTTTAAACAAAGTTACTTAAAATATAGAAAGCTAAATTTGTAAGCAAATTATACATGTCATATAAACAATAAATACCATTTTTGATCCAACTAGTAGTACTATTGTCTTTTTTAGTGTGTACACAACAAGTTGGCTTGGATGAAGCAGAATATTTCTTTATTTAACCCGTTCGGAATGGAATGTGTCACATATGCTCAGCGTTTTAGATTGATTGTGAAAAATCATAGAAGAGAACTAGTTCCCACTCTATTTAGCAAAATCATTCATTCAAAATTATTCAAGGTACATACTCCAAAACATTCTCGAGTTCAGTGCAAGGTATCTACCAGAAATCAGCCAAGGCTTTTGCAATGTTACGAGATGTTTAAGGTACTCCAAAACGTTCTTAAGGTTAAGATGAACCCAACGAATCAACCAAGGCTTTTGCAATGTTTTCATCATACTCAATCTAGCGCAATGATGCCCATAATGGATATTCCAAAATATTCTCGAGATAAGTATAAAGTATCTACCAGATCAATCAGGGCTTTTGCAATATCCTCATCATCGATATGTTCCCAATCCGGTTCAAAAATCATGTGATCCTAATTTCCATAAACATAAGATGTCTAAGGTCCACCAAAATGATATCTACCAGATGCACAATGACTAAGGAGGTGTTTGTGTCGAGCAATTCAAATGTAGCTGCGGATATTTTTGCTGAGGTAACTGTGTTCACGAACTTGGATGTTTTATAGAACCAAAAAGGCCTGCAGTAGCTTGTACAAGTAAAGGTTGAAGTCATATAAACTCAATGGACCTAATGGGATATCATATCATACATTATTCAAAAGTTGATTCTTCGAATAGGTCAAATGATATGAGCTCCAGGACGTTTTGAAGAACATAAATGGGTGTATAAAACAGTCGACCTTCCATGAGCTGCTAAAGGGCTGTCCATAAACCACGTAGACTCTCAAGAGGGCAAGGGGTTTTATAAAGGTCTACGCTTGTTTACGATGGCGAAGGGGGGGATGTTTATACCAAGAGTCTACGTAGGTTTTTTTCTTCCTTTATTCATGTGAATTTTTAAATTTTAAGTTCTTCACTCGTAAGAGCAACAAGACCAGATGCACTTGTCAGGGGAGGGAGCATATTGGCCTCCCTCAGGTCCAACCACGGGATCTTCCATTGGCAAATTATGATTTAAATAAACTTACTACTAACATTTTAAAACTTAATACTAACACTTAAAAATTTGAGTAGAACTTTTTTTCTTCTAGAGAAACTTCTAGAGAAACTTCTTTGGAAATTGGACAAGAAGTTCTTTGCAATTTCCAAGAAGAAGTCTTTAAAACTTCCATAGAAAATGCTTTTGAATCTCCACGGAACTATCTCTGGAATTTGCAAGGAGAATTTTTCAAAATATCCGCAAAAAACCATTCGGAATTTCCGCAAAGAATATTCGGGAAATTCTTCTGGATATTTTCGGAAATTCCGCGATATACTTCTTGGATATCCACGAGAACTCTTCGGAATGTCTGTGGAAAATTCTGCGGAATTTTCACGGCAATTCTCTCGATTGCTGGTTTTCTGTATTCAGATTGACAACAACTGTAATCACAAAGAAACAGGCGTCTCAACACATGTTACATCGTTCACCTTTATAACTATTGATTTAATTTTTGTAGGTGGTCATTTGGCCACTGATGGCGCTCCATCGATTTTTGCTTGTTTTTGACGTTTGCACACTACCGCCATCTGGTTGACGGTTGTCCACATATAGTGATTACATTATTGAGCGACCATGTTTCCGTGACGATGATTTTGATTGCATTTTGTTCTAAGTGAGACGTCTGTTTCTCTGTGCTGTAATGTTTATTTTATTACGTGCTTCCTAGCAAATTTGTTTGCTGGTTCACGGAACAAAATTTTAGAGTGTAATGCATTTATTTGTTGGTTTTCATCGAACTATCGCCTTAATTTTGATGTAAGTGAGTACACTTCAGTCGCTTTGGATTTCTTATATTTCTCGGTACATCTTTCTCTGTATATTTCAATAACTTTTTAAATACCACCTGGTTTTTCTGCGTTTTTTATGGATTTTTCATAAAGTCTACTTACTATTTCAATAGCAATAATAGTCTATTTTTACCCTCGATCTGCTTCAAGACAAACAGGTGGTCGGTTGTTAGCACACTTTTGTTCTTGGTTCATAGCTTTCGTCCTTGCACACAAATTGTGATAGAAATTTATCCCATTTTCGGATGTCGCGACTGCATCATGAGTAAAGCACATGATGGCGCACATGGCAGTTGTGACATCTGAAAGCGAGAGAAAATTCATATAACGTAAGATCTTACTTTCATTCCGTGCCGATAGTTCGAACGAGCCAGACGTGTGTGCTGTGTCTCATCGCGGATTGTGTTCGGTAGTGAAAAGGCTATTGTGTGGTGCTCCTACCTACGGATCCAAGGCGATCGCTGTCGGCGAGTGAAGTAGCTGCTTCTGGCGACGCCAGTGAAGCAGGCTATTGTTACTGCTGCTACCTACAGCAGCAGGGGCAGATAAGTGGCAAAACTTTTTATTGTTCTCCCTTCTGTTTGATACAGAGTGGGACTGCTTAGAATTAATCGAATTAGTTTTTTAAAGTTTTTTTCTAATTTGCTATTAGTTTTAAGTTAGTATAAGCAAAATTATCCTTCCACCTTGCGGGGTGAGAATGGAGGAGGAGACTGGAGAAGGCAATGTGCCTGCTAAAGATGGAGGGCGCACTCGATTGTACCATGCGGCTTCGCCTGGGCCTTGGGTTGTTTACTTTCGGCAGAAAGTAAAAAGCCTAGATTTTCTCGGCATTAAACGAGATTTGACGCGTCGTTTTCCGAAGCTTGATTTTAGCCAGATCAACAGGAACAAACTACGCATAACCGCACCTACATACCAGGTGGCGAATGAAATTGCTGGCGACAGGGCGTACAATGTTGAATATATGGTTTATGTCCCCTCGCGAGAGGTCGAAATTGAAGGTGTGATCAACGCAGCGAGCCTGACTTGCAAGGATGTACTTGCGGGAAAAGGCCGCCTAAAGAATGCAATGGAGTCTACCGTGGATATTCTGGACTGCAAGGAATTGCATTCAGCAGCCACGGTAGATGGAAAGAAGGTATATTCCAAGTCAGGTTCGCTTCGGGTGACGTTCGCCGGTTCGATGCTCCCAAAATATGTTGATATTGAAAACATGCTGTTTCCGGTGCGTCTTTTTGTGCCAAGGGTATTTAATTGTACCAATTGCAAACAACTTGGTCACACTGCCGAGTTTTGTGACAACAAACCACGTTGTGGCAAATGTTCTGAAAGGCATCGGGAGGAGTCCTGCCAGCAACAGGCAACAAAATGTGCTTATTGTGGTTTGAATCCTCCCCATGGTTTGCAGGAATGCCCGGTGTACAAAAAGCGCACCCAAAAAGTGAAGCGCTCGTTGGTACAGCGCTCCAAGCAGTCGTATGCGGAAATGGTTAAGTCGCAAGACACATCCGCCACAGCCACTGCATCGACTGCTATTTCAGCCACCGTTCGTGTAAGTGATTATTATGATTCCATATCAATTGACGAATTGGACTCTGACGCAGCCGACATGGATGATTCTGCGGAGGTACACGTGCCCGAAAAGAGGAAGCAACCGTCTTCCCCGGGATCGCGCCGCAAGAGAACAAAAATCATCCATAAAAGCTTGGCAAAATCTGAAGGCAATGGGGGTTTATTTAAAATCCCGAAGCAACCTGTCCCTACTGCTTCTTTTGATCCTAGTTGCAGTAAGGCATTCCCGCCATTGCCAAAATCCGATGTTTCGAAGAAACATCCGGCTAGGAGAATCAACGAAAGAAAAAAAGTAATTCGCACTTCTAGTAAAAGTATTCCGTCCAAGCGAGGATTGATCTCCTTTAAGGACCTTGTGGACCGTTTTTTGAATTTATTCAATATTCCGAATTCATTGAGGCCTATCATTGACCTTTTCATACCAACAGTGGAAAGTTATCTGAAGCAATTGACTGTTTCATGGCCCCTTCTTGCAGGAATTGTATCTTTCGATGGATAATACGGCCAATACCCAAGATACGATCACTGTGCTGCAGTGGAACTGTCATAGTCTGAAAAATAAATTAGACGTGTTCAAGTTTTTGATTCGCAATTCCGATTGCGATATATTTGCACTCTGTGAAACATGGCTTTCTTCTGAAGATGAAATCAACTTCCACGATTTTAATATTATTCGCCAAGATCAGGGATGATCATTATGGTGGCGTTCTTTTGGGGATCAAAATGCTACTCCTTCTACAAAATTCCCATTCCGACTGTTAATGGCCTAGAGATCGTCGCTTGCCAAATAAATGTAAAGAATAAAGATCTTTGCATAGCTTCAGTGTACATTCCTCCAAATGCCTCTATTAATCGTCGACATTTTTGGAGCGCAGTCTCCCTCCTATCATCTCCAGTATTGATATTGGGTGATATGAACGCACATGGTATTGGTTGGGGCGAAACGTATGACGATTATAGAGCGCCTATTTTCTATGATTTGTGTGACGATTTCAATTTGAATATTTTGAACACTGGTGAAGTAACTCGAATAGGACCAAATGGTCAACAAAGCCGTATTGATCTGTCTTTATGTTCAAATTCACTATCATTAGATTGCACGTGGAAGGTAATTCAAGATCCCCATGGTAGTGACCATATGCCGATAGTCACCACAATTAAAAGTGGCTATCAACAGTCTGAGCCAGTTAATGTTCCTCTCGACCTCACGAAGAACATTGACTGGCAAAAATTTGCATCGGCGGTAAAAATTGGTATTGACTCAACTGATACTCTTCCACCTTTGGATGAATATCGATTCCTTACTGAGTTAATTCAAAAAAGCGCACTAGAAGCTCAGAAACGACGCGTTCCAAGTACATCTGTCATAAGAAGACCAGCCACTCCTGGATGGGATGATGAATGTACTAAGTTGTATTCTGAGAAATCTGATGCCTTCAAGGCCTTCCGTAAACACGGAAGGTCCGAGCTTTTTGAAGAGTATTTGAGGCTCGAAAGAAAACTCAAAAATCTTCTCAAGGCAAAAAACGTAGCTACTGGCGACGTTTTGTCGAGGGACTATCACGAGAAACCTCAATGACAACACTTTGGAAAACGGCTCGCAACATGCGGAACCGCATTTCCACCAATGAGAGTGAAGAATACTCCAATCGATGGATATTCAACTTCGCAAAAAAGGTCTGCCCAGATTCCGTACCAGCAGAACCGCTATTTCGAGAATCAGTCACTGATCCCGGTTCTTTGGGTGGACCATTCTCAATGCTGGAACTTTCTATGTCTCTTCTTTCATCGAATAACTCTGCTCCGGGATGCGATAACATCAAATTCAATCTTCTGAAAAACCTCCCAGATATCGCAAAAAGACGATTACTTGACCTGTACAACTGTTTCATGGAGTACAACATTGTGCCACCTGAATGGCGACAGGTCAAAGTAATAGCTATTCAAAAGCCTGGGAAACCAGCGTCTAATCACAATTCATACCGACCGATTGCCATGCTATCATGCATGAGAAAATTATTGGAGAAAATGATCCTTTCAAGAGTCGACCATTGGGTCGAAGAAAATGCATTGCTCTCAAATACTCAGTTTGGATTTCGAAAAGGGAAAGGAACAAACGATTGTCTAGCGTTGCTTTCTTCAGATATACAACTGGCCTTTGCGCACAAGGAGCAATTGGCTTCAGTATTCTTGGATATTAAGGGCGCTTTTGATTCAGTTTCCATAGAAGTACTGTCAGACAATCTGCACAGTAGTGGATTACCCGTTATTTTGAACAATTTCTTGTATAATTTGTTGTCAGAAAAATAAATGAACTTCACACTCGGCACTCTGACAACTTCCAGAAATAGCTACATGGGCCTTCCCCAAGGATCATGTTTAAGTCCCTTGCTTTATAATTTCTATGTTAAAGATATTGACAATTGTTTGGAAGGACAATGCACGCTCAGACAACTTGCAGATGATGCCGTGGTCTCTCTAAGAGGTCCATGTGCAGCTGTCTTGCAAGGACCATTGCAAAGTACCCTGGATAATCTGACTGTTTGGGCCAGACATCTAGGGATCGAGTTTTCACCGCAAAAAACTCAGTTGGTTGTGTTTACTAAGAAGCGGTATCCTGCTCAACTGAAACTCAAGCTGTTGAATGATGACATCAACCAATCTTTATCTTCTAAATACCTTGGGGTCGTGTTTGATTCCAAATGTACCTGGAAGCTCCACACTGAGTATTTGATACAAAAATGCCGGAAAAGGATTCATTTTCTACGTTCTATCTCCGGAACATGGTGGGGTGCTCACCCGGAAGACCTCATCAAACTCTATAGAACGACTATTCTCTCTGTTTTAGAGTATGGCTCTTTCTGCTTCCTCTCAGCAGCTGATTGCCACCTGATCAAATTGGAACGAATTCAGTATCGTTGTTTGCGTATTGCCCTTGGCTGCATGCATTCGACGCATAACATGAGCCTGGAGGTGCTTGCTGGAGTCACTCCTTTAAAGCACCGTTACTGGGAGCTCTCACTTAGAATACTCGTCAAATGTGGAACAAGTAACACACTTGTCTTAGATAACTTCGATAAAATGCTTGAACTGACTTGTCGTTCAAGATTCCTTAGAGTCTATCTCAACTACATTTCTTCAGATCTTTGTCTTCCGTGTTATAATCCACCTCGAGTTCACTTCACCAACGACAGTTCCTCAATTGTATACGATCTGTCCATGAAACATGCTATTCAAGGAATACCAGATCATCTTCGACAAATATCTATTCCCTCCCTTTTTCAGAAAAATATGAACATGTCAATTGCAACAACAGATATTTCACTGATGGTTCTCGCATCAACGGATCCACTGGCTTCGGTGTCTTCAATGTAAATTCAACCACCTTCCGAAAACTTCAGGAACCGTGTTCGGTTTATGTTGCTGAGCTGGCAGCAATTAACTTCGCTTTGGGGATAATTTCCAATCAGCCCGTAGACCATTATTTCATCTTCTCGGATAGTCTTAGTTCTATCGAGGCACTCCGGTCGATGAAACCTGTTAAGCACGCATCTTACTTTCTTACAAACATAAGAGAGCAGATACGTTTTTTGGCCGAAAGATCATACAAGATTACCTTGTTTTGGGTCCCATCTAACTGCTGAATCTACAGCAATGAGAAGGCAAACTAGCTAGCAAAGGTGGGTACACAGGAAGGTGAAATTTATGATAGAAAATACTCGAGCAACGAGTTTTAGTCCGTCAGAGTACTCTTCAAAGTTGGCGAACACACGACGAACTTGGGCGGTGGCTATTTTCCATAGTTACAAAAGTTTCTGGGCGAGCGTGGTTCAGAGGTGAGGACTTAAGTCGAGGCTTCATTCGCGTGATGTCGAGACTTATGTCTAATCACTATTCACTAAACGCACATCTGTACAGAATAAACCTTGTCGATAGCAACTTATGTAGGTGCGGAGCCGGTTATGATGACATCGATCACGTAGTTTGGTCCTGCTCGGAAAATGACGCCTCCAGAGAGCAACTATTGGATACCCTTGTGGCCCGAGGTAAACAACCCTTCAGGGAAGTTCGCGGTGTTTTGGGAGATCGTGATGTTGTCTATATGCAGGCCATTTATAGTTTTCTTTGTGCTTCTGACATCAAAATCTAACATTTTGTTTTTTTTTCTTTCTTTAAAGTTTTTTTTTTGTTCTGTCTCTGCCTTTTTGTTCCGTAGAGCCCCTTAGCTCTTGCCATCCGGAAGATGCTCCCAGTCGAACCATTCCTCGAGCACGACGACACGCCACATCGTCACTGACGCCAAATGCCCGGATGAGAAACTGAAATTTCCTGATCCCAAATCCTAAGCCCCGTCCATCCTTAAACATTGTTAACTAACCTCGAGTCACCACGAGTACGCTGGCTTCTACCCCACTCTTACTAACCGTATAATAAAATGATATTGATTGTATATATCACAAAGAACAATGGCTCCGTAAAGTGTTATACACGCCTGAGCCTACCAAATAAACGAAATTGGAAAAAAAAAAAGATCTTACTTCATTTTTTAACTGGAACTGGAATGGAAGGTTTGTGGCTGAGAACCGGAATTAACCCGTCTAAAATTTTTAAGCAAATCTACGGAATTGATGTTGAAACAAACTGGCATCGCTGCCTATACATCATTCAGAACTTAGTTGATCGAATAAATCACATGTTCTGAATTTCAGGACATTTTGGAGATCCTGAAATAGTTTACGTTTATTCAAAACTCATGTATTGTATGTATGTATGTCATATGATCAAATAGATATTTTTTGACATATATCTCAGCTAGGAAATTTGTTTCTAGACATATTTTTTTATATATTCGTGGAATGTACTCCAGATCAGTTTGGACGGTTTAGGATATCCGAAAAAAAAATATTTCAACGCCTTTTCATTTCTTTCTATACTAGTTTTGGCAGTATCTACGTAAGAAAATCTATCCGTCCGGCCAGATGGGTCATTTGTAGTCCAACAAGTGTCTTCTGATTAGAATACAGGACGTGAAATGTCACTCTGAACAGAACCACGTAAAAAGTAAAATGAACCATGTTTGGAAGTCTGAAACATGGAACTACAATCTACATGTCGTTCCTTCAACTACAGCATCTAAGTGATGAACTTTGTTAACACCTTAAAAATCACTCTAATAAAGCTACAAAAAAACTGCAGCATCATCAAAGTGCACTGCCTACACGAAAGAAGACCCGACGACGAAAAAGTAGCGTTCTAGAAAATTGAACAGACAAACGATGAATGCCCACTGCGGGCAATCCTGGTCATCAGTGCTCAGGTAGGATGGTACGTGTGGTGTATACCACTCCTATAGAAATTATGTGTGAATGTTTAACCTAGTCCAACATTTGAAAAGGGCAAAACAGCTAAAATTTATTTTTTCGTGTACATTGTCTATTATATAGCTATTTATGTAGACGAGCAACGGAAAGGAACACATTTTGGCTGTTAAGCCTTTTTTAAATGTTGGTCTAGAAATAAAGCAAAAGTACCATTTATCATATCAAGAGTAGAGGTGGTCGGTTGTCTGCATCCTTTTGTCCTTGGTTCATGACTTTTGCCCAATTGAACAAAATGATGATATTTGCATACCAATGGAAGCCTAAAGCCATAGGCTAATAACTGGTGAAGAATTTTGATTTATTTTATCTATTGGAAAGTTTTTAATCAGTTCAATCAAAGTTAATTGCATATTTCCGGGGATTAAACCACCTGACTTGGACACTAATTTACAATGTTGTGAAAACTCATATGTGAATATGTACATTATGTGGAAGATATTGATTTGGAAAATGTATTGGAGGTAACCACTTTCCCTTCGATGGGACTAAGCTACGAAGGACCTCCGTCGGTCTTCGCAACCTAGCGGCTACTCAACGAGCTCGAGATTCCCAAATTATACGCATAGTCAGATCACTCGCAATAACTGGTGTAGAAAATTGTTTTATCTATAGGAAAGTTTTTAATGATAATTTTGTTAGATGTTGATTTTATGCCGTTTACAAAAAGGTGCTCGGTTATCATCACCCCGAAAAAAAAAACATTTAATACGGAATAATATGAACTGAGGCCGTTATGGCTGAAAATATCAAGATTTATTATGAAAATGGCAACGAAATTTATGATATTTACATACATATTTAATTAAGCTTTCAAAAACTGTTATATTTGCTCACAACGTAGTTAATAACCTCAAGTTAGGCAATTAACTTTAATTCGTCGTGATATCTCCCTTGAAAAATGGAGTGCCGACAACCGACCATGTTTGTGTGCCGACAACCGAAAATAGCAACCATTTTGAAAAGTGAACATAAAAGATTAATTGCAAATGCTACGGTAGCATTCAATATTAAATCACACAAAATAAAGTAAATTTACTTTGTAAATACCATACGTAATAAATTAACCGTTTCGATCATATCGATCATTTCGTTTCGTAAAACTAAAAACTTGATAAAAAAAAGTTTTCTTTGTTAAACGAAACATACGCATCTGTTTGGATCGGTATTCGGCACCAAAAAACGTGCTTATACATCATGTCAAAATGTCCATATCTGTTATCTGTCAAATGCAACGTCAGGGTGCTGACACCCGGCCACCATCCCCTACCATTTGAATGGTAATGTGGAAAAAGGTTTTTGTAAGTTATGCAATACATTTTGTTTTTGAATCATAATGATGTTATTTATGAAAGGGGAAGAACTGTGGTGTATACCCGATCGTCAAGGTACAGGGGCAAAATTTTGTTGAAATTCCAATCAGCATAACTTTGCCTAGAAAAATCCGATTTTGATAAAACCAGGACCATCGTACGCGGAAACTCTTCTTGTATACTGTCTTCAGACCTCAGATTAGCCCTTGGCCACCGGAGATGTTCCGGATTTTCCGAGGGTTAGTTCAAAATGCATTTTTTTCTGCTTGTCATTTTATGTGACGTTTACTGCCATCATGTTTTATGCTTTCCCGAGAAACTAGAACTAATATGCCGACCAATGCTGGCTGTAGATCGAGAATCCATAAAAACTACGCAGAGATATGAGTGTTTCCATAAAAAAATGCGCAATATTTTTGCGATTTTTTACTCTGAAGACATTATTAAGACTATATGAACCGTTTGGGCACAGAACAATAAAGTTCATCAAATCACGGCTTCCGACCATTGTGCGATGTTTTTGCCTTTCTCGTACAACATAGTTGTACCGAAAGGCTATAGGATTACTCCAAAAAACAACTTTTGATAGAAAGCCCGGAGACCCATAGTGTTATGTACCGATCGACTCAGTTCGACGAACCGAGGGGATGTCTGTATGTGTGTATGTGTACATATTTTGTAGACATTCTTTTTGGAACTTAGCATTACTCGATTTACTCGCAACAAGCTGCATTCGACGAGGAATACGTTCTCATTGTTTGCAATTGAAAATTGGTCCGATCGGACATTGCCTTTCGAAATTATTGAAAAATCATTGTTTTTTCCCTTGGAAAAAAAATTAAAAACTTTAAGAAAATCAGCCATGCGTATTAATTAGTGCAAAAACATGCAAAATGATAGAAAACATGCGATCTATTCTCCTCAAGTGCCTTTTTGACCTTTCAAATGATTTTTGTCTTTCTCGTATACTAAGTATACGTAAAGGCTACATGATCGCTCCAAAAACAAACTTTTTATAGAAGGCCCGGAGACCCATAGTGTTATATACCGATCGACTCAGCTCGACGAATTGAGGTGATGTCTGTGTGTGTGTATGTGTTTTTTTTTCTTCCTAAGCCATGGAGGGGGAATCTGCTCAACAGACATCCTGGGTTGACCAGGAAGTGCGGGGTTAGGGATCACCGAGGGAGGCAGGATTACATCCCCGACCCGCTAAACTGTTTCCATTGCCGCCAAGCCCATAGTCCCTTCGGTACAACCAGAAAGTAATGCTTCAAAGGGGGGCCAGTGCACAACGCACCCTCGAGGTTAGTTGCGTGTCCTTGCAGCACCGAACATCTTAACTCGCTTTTTAGGAGAACACCATGGTATCGTGCCAGCGCATTGCTGGCTTTCCAGGTGGCCTTACCACGCCCTATGTCCTCGGAAGGTGGGAAGGGTCGACTTCGCGCCTGCTTCCTTCTGCACGACTGGTATCAAGAATGATGATGCCGCGTGCACCCCAAATTGACCTTTCTGCGATAGGGCTTATTCGCCAGCACACAGAGGGACTTGCCGACGCAATGCCTACGCCTGCCCCAGCCTTGACGAGGACTCCTTTCCGTCCTCGGGCTCGGAACCCGCCCGGTTGACCGACGGCGTGAAAGCGACGATACCATGTTGTTCTTCGCGCGGCCACTTGTTCGATAAAAGGATCGAGTTCGACCACAGAGCATGACCACCGATATGACCCATGAAGCCGACTCCGATCCCTTGGACCACCTCTTATTTGCGCCTGAACTAGCCATCCTTAAGTCCACGCGCCACCCTCTGTGTAGCTCCGAGACGATTTGGGCGATAGCCGATAAAACGGTGTTCCAGCCAACTTCATCTTTACACATCCTCCGAACTAGGTTGTCCGGGGAGGGGTCGTGCAGCATTGTGCCTTATGTCCCTCCAATCCGCAGCGTCGGCAGAGATTGCTTCTGTCAGGGCCTTGCAGTCCCATTGCTTGTGCCCCGGTTCCAGGCACTTGAAGCAAACTTCGGGTTGCTCGTATATGCCCACAGGGCATACCGACCATCCCACCTTGACGCTCCCAAACTTGACTACCTTGGAGGCGTCCACTGCAGATAGCCGAACCAATGCTACCTGCGTCCCTGCCGGACCTTTCCGTAGCCGAACGGCTGCGGTGGGCGTCTCCACTTCACACTGTCGCCGCAGTGCCGTGACGAGCTCTTCGACTTCGGTGATCTCGTCCAGGTCTTTAACCCTTAGATTCACCTCCGTAGTGAGTGCCCTCACCTTGACCGTCTCGCCTAGAACTTCCTCCGCCAACTTCTTGTAGGCGGCGCCCTCGAGGATCATCTCGCCCATCCGGGTACGTCTTATTCGACGTACGTCGGCGCCGAGTTCACCGAGCTTGACGTCACTCCTCATCGCCTTCAAAACGTCCGACTACTTAGCCTCGTCCGCCGTGATGACTAGGGCATCGCCCCTGGAGCGATTGGCGCCTACCCTAGACTTCTTGCTACCTCATTCGCCTGGGCCTTCTTTTTGGCCCTTGACGTCTTCGGTTTCCTCTTGTTCTTGACCAGGGTCCAGGAGGCGTCATCCCCCTCTATTTCCCTGGTCTGGTGCGGCTGAGAACTTTCAGCCTGCCGTAACCCCTTACCACCGTCTTTCCTCGACTCCACCGTCAGAGCCCAGCATGACGCGGTAAGGGACAATTGCTGTGGGGGGTGCCCAGGTACCCCACAGGCTCCGTTAAAGGCCTAGCTTATTATTTCACCCCCCTGGCCATGCATCCCCTCGGCACGGGTCGCTTGATGCCTTGGGATTAGGGGTTAGGGACGATGGTCCCGGTCTAACTCGCAGTGGCCATGGGGAGGGGTCGTCAAGCCCTTGGACAAAGTCCCTGCTGCCCCTTGTGTGTGTATGTGTGAGTGTATGTGTGTGTGTCTGTGCGCACCTACCCAAAAAATGTCACTCATTTTTCAGGTACTTATCCTTAACCGATTTACTCGCAAGTTGCATTCGACGCAGAATACTCTACCATTGTTTCCTATTGAAAATTGGCTAGATCGGACTATGGGCTCGGAAGTTATGGCCAAAATACCACTTTTTTATAGAAAAATTAAGTAAAAAAATGTCACTCATTTTTCAGGCACTTATCCTTAATCGATTTACTCGCAACAAGTTGCATTCGACGCAGAATACTCTTCCATTGTGTATCACACATGTGATATATAATAATTATCAATAGCAACATAGTAACACAATTTTGTAATAATTTTAGTTACTTTCATCACTTTTCATGAGAATACTCGTCAAATGTGGAACAAGTAACACACTTGTCTTAGATAACTTCGATAAAATGCTTGAACTGACTTGTCGTTCAAGATTCCTTAGTGTCTATCTCAACTACATTTCTTCAGATCTTTGTCTTCCGTGTTATAATCCACCTCGAGTTCACTTCACCAACGACAGTTCCTCAATTGAATACGATCTGTCCATGAAATACGCTATTCAAGGAATACCAGATCATCTTCGACAAATATCTATTCCTCCCTTTTTCAGAAAAATATGAACATGTCAATTGCAAAACAGATATTTCACTGATGGTTCTCGCATTAACGGATCCACTGGCTCCGGTGTTTTCAATGTAACTTCAACCACCTTCCGAAAACTTCAGGAACCGTGTTCGGTTTATGTTGCTGAGCTGGCAGCAATTAATTTCACTTTGGGGATAATTTCCAATCAGCCCGTAGACCATTATCTCATCTTCTCGGATAGTCTTAGTCCTATCGAGGCACTCCGGTCGATAAAACCTGTTAAGGACGCATCTTACTTTCATACAAACATAAGAGAGCAGATGCGTGTTTTGGGTCCCATCTCACTGCTCAATCTACGGCAATGAGAAGGCAGACTCGCTGGCAAAGGTGGGCGCACAGGAAAGTGAAATTTATGATAGACAATACTCGAGCAACGAGTTTTTCCCATTAGTCCGTCTGAGTACTCTTCAAAGTTGGCAAAGAAATTGGACACACAACGAACTTGGACGGTGGCTATTTTCCATAGTTCCAAAAGTTTCTGGGCGAGCGTGGTTCAGAGGTGAGGACTTAAGTCGAGGCTTCATTCGCGTGATGTCGAGATTTATGTCTAATCACTATTCACTAAACGCACATCTGTACAGAATAAACCTTGTCGATTCCAACTTGTGTAGGTGCAGAGCCGGTTATGATGACATCGATCACGTAGTTTGGTCCTGCTCGGAAAATGACGCCTCCAGAGAGCAATTATTGGATACCCTTGTGGCCCGAGGTAAACAACCCTTCAGGGAAGTTCGAGGTGTTGTGGGAGATCGTGATGTTGTCTATATGCAGGCCATTTATAGTTTTCTTTGTACTTCTGACATCAAAATCTAACATTTGTTTTTTTTTTCTTTCTTTAAAGTTTTTTTTTGTTCTGTCTCTGCCTTTTTGTTCCGTAGAGCTCCATAGCTCTTGCCATCCGGAAGATGCTCCCAGTCGAACCATTCCTCGAGCACGACGACACGCCACATCGTAACTGACGCCAAATGCCCGGATGAGAAGCTGAAATTTCCTGATCCCAAATCCTAAGTCCCGTCCATCCTTAAACATTGTAAACTAACCTCGAGTCACCATGAGTACGCTGGCTTCTACCCCCCCTCTTACTAACCGTATAATAAAATGATATTGATTGTATATATCACAAAGAACAATGGCTCCGTGAAGTGTTATACACGCCTGAGCCTACCAAATAAACGAAATTGGAAAAAAATCACTTTTCATGTAACAGATCGAGAACACTGCACCAAAAATTGGAGGTATCATTTTAGGCAACAACGATGGGTTCTGTTGCGATCAGATCAATTTTCGTTTGAAACATAATTGATGAGCTTTCGAATGCATATTAAGGTAAGTGAAATAAAGTACAGAATTGATGTAAGCAATGAAATAGTGGTTCAACGTGCTTATTTCCTCTACTATTGAGTCTTTTACCCTTACTGTTTCTGAGGGGCCCTCGTTAGCCGTGTGGTAAGATGCGCGGCTACAAAACAAGACCATGCTGAGGGCGGCTGGGTTCGATTCCCGGTGCTGGTCTAGGCAATTTTCGGATTGGAAATTGTCTCGACTTCCCTGGGCATTAAAGTATCATCGTGTTAGCCTCATAATATACGAAGCAGAAATGGTTACTTGGCTTAGAAACCTTGCAATTAATAACTGTGGAAGTGCTTAATGAACACCAAGGAAGTAAGGCCAAGGAAGAAGAAGAAGTTTATGTTTTTCGATTGACAAAAAAAAAGTTCCCCACCTCCCTGAGTATATAGTGTTATTAGCACTCTCGTGTTGTGGCTATCAAACAAGGATTAAAATGTTCTGTTAGACTGTTCTCCTGACATCACGTTTTAGAATACAGACTGAAATGAACTACTTGCAAACGAGCTTACATTATAAGATCGTCCGAAATCTGTATACTACTTATGCACAATTTCTAACGTTGAGTGTTTTGGATGAGTGAACACTACCGTATAAGCTCATGCGCGAAATTATGTGTATCGATGACCAATTTTATCATGGCGAGATAAGTAGACAAGCATCATCGTTATCAATACAATGTTTTAAGTGGCCATTGTACGACACCATCGAAGCTTATCATTTCTCTTCAACGATTAGTTGTCATTTTAGTCTACGGAATTTAGGTGTTCAAACAGTATCGTTTAGTACAAGATTCCATTTCTCATTACATTTAGTTTCATAAAACAAATTGAATTGGATTCTCCATTAGAATAAAATAAATACAAAGTGATCATGATCAATAACAAGGATGCAGTTGATCCGAAAAATGATAAAAACGAAATAGAACAAAACCAAGAGGCAGATGCGGATTATTATGCTCTGAAGAAATGGGAGCTAGGGTTTCTAAGAGTATGTATAACTGATATTATGTAAAAAAAGATTCAAAGTATTGATACAATTATTTTAATAGCGAGAATGCGTTAATCTAGGGTTGGAGGTATTCTATAACAAGTATATGGCAAGAGTTCAACGGAGTTATTTATCCATATTTGTAGTTCTTCAAACTTTTATTAGCATAGCTCATGTGGTAGTGATAGTCACAGGAGAACAAGTAAGTGATACATATCAGATTATAGAAAATAAAATAAAAATATTCTTGTTTCAGCATCCAACCGCTGCTATACACCCTGATTTAATTTGTTACACTTTTGGAAGTTTGATAGTCTGGGTGTCATTGTTTGCAGCTTTTAAAGAAAGACTGATAAAAGCACACCCCTGGGTGCCATACGTTACTTCTTGCGCAGCAATTTTTACACTCATAGTAGCCGGTATGAAAATCAATAAAAAAAATGTGTTCATAAATTATATTTGTTTAATATTGATACATTAACTTTTCAGATATTATGATACCACTTTATCATGCAGCTGTTACCTTCATGAATCCTCCATTGCGACCATCGTATGCCAATCATATAATATTCGCAATTTACATCTTCCTACCACTTAGTGAAAATTATCATGTAATCATACTGGGCGGTGCTACTACCGTATGCTATTTGATAATAATGGCACTAATTTCTTATCGTTTGGAATCTGACATGATCATTAAAGTGACAACTGAACTGATTTATTTTCTATGCCTCAATTTGTTTGGCTTATATTTTCGATTGATAAATGAGATAGCTATCAGGCGAACATTCTTGGATAGAAGGGAATTAGTTGAAGGGAACCTTCTTTTGAAATTCGCAAGAAATCAAGAGGTAACATATTAAAGAATTTATGCATTATGATTTATCAAAAAGGATAACAAAAGGAATTTTCAGAAAGAATTACTGTTAAGTATATTACCGGAACATACCGCTGAGCTTATGGAGAAAGACATACGAGTGATGATTGAAAAAATGCGCAACGGTCATCATAACAACATCAACCCACAAAAGTAGGCGATATTCTATATTAAGTATGTGAATGATTGATATTCCCGGCAAAGGTCTTGACAATCGAAATTTCTTGACAATCGAAAATTAAATGAAAAGCTACGGTGTAGCAATATCAATTTGAAATTTGTTGAAACTGTCGTTTTAAGATGCCTGCCGAGAATATCCGTCGATCCCGTATTAATTTTAATTTTTTATGTTATTCCAGCTTCTTCAGAACCGGTACACAATGGCGATCTATCAAGTAATTATTTCATGTTATACTTAACAACAGTAAACTTGTAGTCTTTGATGTCTGTTCCATTCTAAATAACATGCTCATTAGACTGGTCCAGGAAACAAAAAGTTGTCGAATTCTACGGATTGTGCCTTTGGGTGCGAAAATCAATCTCTGAAAATTTCAGCTCAATCGCTTGTTGCATGAGCTGGCGCATTTGATTTAAAGTTTGCTCAAAGGTTTCAGCCAAAATACATATGAAAATATAACTCCGTCACTCTTATGTTATGTTTAGGAAATTGGTTCAGTATGCTCGATAGAGCTCAGAATTGGTACAAAGATCAATTCCACAGAATACTATACTGCCCATGATCGCATATTTGTAACACTCGCATTTTTGTGAATTTTGTAGAAATCCTGTGAATCGTTCAGAAAGCTCAATTTACTGCATCTAATCCCACAACAGTAAAACAGGCTTTACTATATTGCTTATCCGTGGTAAGCTAAAAATGATTAAGTTTGTGGGGGTGATTGACAAACGTTTTACAAAATCAACCAAAATGCAAATGTTACAAATATGCGATCATGGTCAGTATACGACTATTAAATAAACTTTGATGTAGTTTGCGGCTGATTTATTGGAAGTTGGGTTGTGCTATTTAGAATTTATTGATTGTTATGAAAAACGTGGGCATGTAGAATTGGACAACTCTTTTTTTCCCATACACGGCTGGGTCAGTCTAATGCTCCTATATAAGTAGCTTTTCTTACTGTCAAAAATTCACAATGAAAAGATTCAAAATATTTTGCGCTCTGGATCTTTATTCTAGGGAATAATTCGGATGGGTACATCAACCCAGGAACAGAAATCCTAGATTCACTGTCCACTGTCCACTGTTGTAATTACAAAAACCTTTTAGCGTAATTAATTGTTCAAATATTTCAGCAAGCTCTACGTACAAAAACACACAAATGTTACAATCCTCTACGCAGACGTGGTCAACTACACGTACATTACCACACAGTTACCGGTCAAATCTTTGGTGGACGTCCTCCATGAGCTTTTTGTTAAATTCGACGAGGCTGCAAAAGAGTTTAATGTGTTGAGAATCAAATTTTTAGGTGACTGTTACTACTGTGTTTCCGGAGTTCCTATTAAGAACAAATATCATGCGAAAAGTTGTGTCGATTTGGGATTACGAATGATTAAAGATATCCGTGATGTACGGATGTCAAGAGATCTCAATATAGACATGCGGATAGGTATCCATTCGGGAAGCATAATATCAGGTGTAATCGGAGCATGTAAATGGCAATATGATATCTGGTCCAAGGATGTCATAATAGCAAATAAGCTGGAATCTACTGGAGAAGCTGGGTAATTAACGGTGCAAACATGAATCATTTCCTATTCTGTTTTCAGAGTATAGGCCAGTTAAAATACACTACACGCAAAAATGAAAGTATGCTCTTTTCGGGAGAAGTATGCTCTTTTGCGGGAGAATGGGACTACCCACAAAAGGAGTAAAATTTGATGCATAAAAAGCATAAGTTTTACACATTTTTCCTGTTTTTATGCATAAAAGTAAATCATTTGTGAATAGAAGAAAGTCATAATTGTGCATAATATTTATTCCTTTTTATGTGTAGTCCCATTCTCCCACGAAAGAGCGTATGTACTTTGAATTCATAATTGATTACTTTATAGTGAAAAGAGCATACTTTAAAGTCTTTTGAGTGTTAACTTTTTTAGCAGTGTATGGTTAACAAAGTCTTGCTTAGCAGAGACGATCAGTATATTGATCCCCGGGCTTCGTTTTTGAAGTGAACATAAAGCCTTTTCGTACACTACATATGCGAGAAAGACAGTAGAAAATTGCACATTGAGAAGGGTATCAAATTATAGTCAAATTTGCATGACTTGTTCAACTAATTATCTAAGGACTATCATTCAGCCCAAACAAAAAGCGTTTTTGATGTTTCGTTTCACTTTCACTAAGCCTAATGCTCGGAAATAAAAGTAAATATATTAAATTCAATGCACTACAATTTAGCTATTTAAATGTTTAAACTTGTATGAAACACAGTCGTTTCGGCTACTATTTGCTGAATGACGCTAATCGCAGGTCGGGAACATCTAAATAAGTAGTATAATATTCACTATTTTACTTAACTGTAGTTAGCCGGATATAACTGATTAATAATTACAAATAAATAAATCATCGCCGTAGCTAAATTGAATTCCATTTTGTTTCAGGAAAGTCCACGTTACAATGCAAACACTTGAACTGTTGGATGGGGAATACATTTATGAAGACGGTACAGAAAAGGCTAAAGTAGATCCAGTGTTGATGAAACACAATATTCAGACCTTCCTCATAGTTCCACAGTTTAGTGATGATAGTAATGTAAGTATGGATAATAAAGAGGAAAAATCTTTCAAAATATAGAACAGATCAATCAGGTTGCTGAAATGGACATTATGTAGGAGAGAATAATGCATAATGCACCCCTGGGGCAAAATTCACTCACTCATAAAATCACACATATAATCTGTTGTAGGACATTTATGAACGAATATTACCATTACAATTCGTAATTAGTTATCCATTACCGAGCTCCATTGGAAAAAGTGAGCAAAATCCCTGCAAATTCACTCAAATTTACGATTTTTTCTCCAGACCCGTAAGATTGAAGTTCAATCCATTAAGAAAAAACAAACTACCATGCGTTCACCATTATTTTACATGCAATAGGGTCATTTTGCACCACCATTCGGGCGTTTTGCCCCAGGCCTTTTTCTAAAACATTTTTTAAATGCGTTAGAAAGTCATGAAAACCTGATTAATTTGAATAGGAGATCAATGTACGAGATTTTCAGCCATAGGCTGGCTCGTCTCGTAAATTACAATAATTACAATTTTCGAATAAATGGGTTACAATTTGAAGGGGAATAATCTAGCAGGGCAAAACATTGACCAAATGGTTCACGAATAGTTGCCTTTAAACATGATAGTCAACACGGAACGAAAAGTGTTACAATAAATATGGAAAATCAGCCAATCTTTCTCGTGCGCACTCTTGCCCGCGAAATGCGCAGACTCACCCCAGACACGGGTCAAGTGTGCGCATTTGATTTTATGCATAAAACTCTCTTATTCTCAAATTCAAATAGAAAATATCAAAAATGAAGCAAGAAATTTTGAGGACAATATCATAGGATACATACTTGTTAATAACTTTCAAAACATTCATATCAAAAGTTATTCTAAGACAAAAGTTAGGTGCGCAAACTTGCCTCGCTTTAATCTACATGTTTTTCAAATCACACATAAAATTCAGAAAAAAAATCTCTTACATCAACCAATACCGCTTCATAACAAGCAGAATAAATAGTGATGAACCTAATTTTAAAATTAAAAAATCACTTAAATAAAGAAAAAAAAAGCAGAATAAACGATGTAAATGATATTTTGTTTCAGAAATACTAACTAAAAGTTTTCATGATCTAAACCCAAATTGACTCAGCCAATCGGACCTTATATCAAGCTGCTGCTGAATGCTCCACCAGGCGTTTGCAGTTTAACGAGAAAATAGGATATCTTTTTGGATATCTGCAGATGTTGACTATCATATATACTAATTGTCGATAGAGATGAGAATATTTTAAATGTTGAATAAATAGGGTTACTGCTCCTGGACTTCATCTCATAGCTCCGATATTGGTCCCACGATAAACAAAGCAATGAAAAGGTATTTGGTTTGTTTATTATTTTTGTGATTTTTTTCAGCGGTGAGCACGCATGTTAGCAAAAAGAAGCGACGAAATTGGTGCCGTATTCCTTTGTTTCGCGATGAGACGATTGTTCAGATTGATATGTTCAGTGAGATGGAAAATGGAACAGTTCCCCTACATCATAATTCATTACAGAAAAAATATCTTGTGAAAAATATATCGACTTCATATACATTCTGAGCCATTCCTTTCTGTAATTTAACGTGATTTACATTTCGGTGCATGATGTTTTTCATCTATGCTGATCATAAAAAATGGCGTATGCGTCTTGAAACACACGATGCTTTGAAATGCTAGGCAATAAGTGAGAATTCACGTGTGAAACCAGTAGTATGAACGTATACACTATTTTCAGTGTACCAAAATATGTTTTTTGGTCATAAAAAAATGTATGTATAGTATATGCAAAACAATGCAAAAATTAGCCGACCTTGACAGAGAATTTGCTCAATAGTGATTTTTTTAACGTTCTCTCAGTTTATATTATACGACAATATATAGAAAAACGCAGCCTGCTTTCTTAAAACACAGTTTTTGCAATTACAGTTCGTCTTTGAGTGATAAAACGGCCTACTTTTCCATACCAACGAAATGGGTAATGAACATTATGCAACTCAAATGGGTTGCATAATATTCATTATAACACTCATTTGGGTGCTATAATGAAAAACCAACATCAGAACAGTAGTTACATGACTACATTTTCCGAATTATCTTCGGTAAGTGCTCAAATAGTGTATTCCATGCGCCCCGTAATAAATTAAATAGTTTGGTGAACACGACAACAAAAATTTTCCAAGGTCAAGTACATCTATCGCTTCACGGCTTATCGAACTATGCAATGTGGAACGGTAACATGGAATCTGATTGTTCTCCGCAGCAACATAATTTATTGGCAAGAATGATCATGTGGAGTAAATTAGACTGTACAATTTTGGTACAGATTTATCAAATTAAAATCCATTTTCGTCATTGCAAAAAAATAGCGTGTGCAACTCGTGCTGAAAAAATAATCTTTTTGCAACTTGTTGCACAAACTACTATTTTGTAACTAACAATCCTTTGCGTTTGACCTTCTTGAATATCAAACTCGAACAAAATCGACACGAAAACGCGCGCTATAAATGAATAGCTACATACTATGCAATGCTACACTGATCCTGCAGTCAATTCAATTGGTTTTGAATTGACTTCAGGATTAGTGTATTTTTGTAATACCAAAGGTTAACTTGGACATGGTATAGCTGTCTATCAATTGTATGCATTTATTCTGTTTTTTTTATGTAATGTACCTAAATATCTTACGCCGGGACCCGGTCAGTAAAGCAATTCAAATTGTTTCTTCGCAAAAAAAAATTGAGCTTATTTATTGGAATGTCTTCACCTGTTATAAGATGTTTTAGTACTATTCCATTCAATACCACCAATATATTTGAGATTTATAAACACTCACCTCTTCTCGTTTGATAATCACCTAATTCAGAAATGACCACTTCAAAACCTCGTAAATCTGTAAAAGGAAAAGAGAAAAAAATAAAATGGATGAAGAATAAATTAGAGCATTGAAATGATTTAAAAAAAACTGCGTTCTACTCTTTCAGTACTATGGGCTATCGGAATCTGCTACGAGTAGTCGATTGTCAGTTGGCGTCAAAAGGAAAACGATTCAAATCAAGGTAATAACAATGAACTAATATGTTTATGCTCTATACTAAATTTAATTTCTCTACCTTGAAGAAAGAACGAAGTCAAGTAACACGGAACTTTATGCAAAATTCTATGGAGCAATTCCGCGAAATTATGAAGCAAACAAATGTTGAAATGGCAAAGGAGTTGGATGGAATGCCAATAGGAAAATTCCAGTTAGTGGATCGATTTAACAGGATTTTATATCGAAATTTAAAGCAAAAATTTATTTACAGATTCAATAAAATCTTTTCTACGAGACGAGATACACTTCAGCAGCAAACATCATCAACACCATATTACTCCAATGGAAGCACTAATAATGAAAATATCAACGATAGTCGTTTGGATAATTTATCAACATTTTTCATGTGCTTTGAGAATAAACGCTGGGAATGGTTATTTATGAAAGAGCCAGATTTGATGCTCAAGTATAGCGTACTCATGAGCTTTATAGTTTTTGTATGCATTTTTCTCATACAAGTCCTCGACAAAGCGTAGGTATAGGGTTCAAACAAGAATTATATTGTATAAAACAATGCACAATTTTATCTACAGATCTGGATTTTACTTTTGGATGGTAATGGTGGCCTCTGGAATTATACTATTTTGTTTTATACCAATAACATGGTTTCGAAAGATATGGGACATATATACACCATACTCATCCGAGGATTTATTACGAATTCGGAAACCAAGGAACATTTTCTTACGCAAACTTTATGATTTTTCTAATAGTGTCATGAGCAGCTTCTCTTTCAGAACAATTATTTATCTTGTAACAATCGCAATTTTGGTAACATGCTCGTTAGCGTACTTGGTAATACATATTGGAAAAATGCAAAAAAAAAAAGAATCATAAAAACTATATTTTTCAGATCGAGTGCAATTATGAAATTATGGACATGCGTAAAGAATTTTGTACCAATTCATGGGTATAAAATTTCTCGATAGATGTGTTGATAGTCTTTTTAAACTCTTTTCTTTTTCAGTCTGTTAGTCAGTGTCTAACACTTGCAATTGGAATGGCATTTATGTTTTTAAGAATTCATTATATATTGAAAGCAGTATGTGGATTAACCATTCTACTTTTCTACTCGTGGGCAATTTTCGATGAGCTGCATTATATTTATGAAAATAGCGCTAGCATGAATCCCGGAATGAATCCCAAAGTTGCGCATTTGTTGCTAGTGGTATTTACAGTGATCGTATTTCAATGGATTGATCGCCAATCAGAATACATCGCTAGGGTCGATTATAAGTAAAAACACAATTTTCATTCATTGCAAACGAATAGTTTTGATATCTGTAATGTGTTTCTAGCTGGAAAAGGCAACTTCTCAAACAACAGGAAGAAGCGGAAGTCACGAAACAAACCAATAAAATCTTAGTGGAAAACATTCTTCCTACACATGTGGGTGAGTTAAATCGCAAAATATAGTATTTGAAAAATCCATTTATTAAATGATCACTTTCAGCTGAAATTTACATAAATCGCCAATTGAAAAATGAATTCTACAATGAGGACTACAAAAATGTAGCAGTAATGTTTGCAACAATCACAAATATGGATATAAATACGGATATATCGGTAGAAAACGAAAAAAGTGTGTTAAAAGTACTGAACGAGATTATATGTGACTTCGATGAAAAACTACAATATTTTGATGGATATCTTAAAGTAGAAAAAATTAAAGTTGCCGGATGGACATACATGGCAGCATGCGGGTTGGATCCTGGTCGATGTGATTCGTCATCTTCGCTTGGGCCTTATCGTTCCGTGTCAGGAATCACGAGAACTTCATTGATGACAAATGGTCGAAGGAGCCTGAACCCCAGAACATCAGATATATCGCCACAACTGCCCAGTAGAAATAATTCTAGTACAAGACATACTAACAATGTGACTATTGTGATGACAGAATTTGCTTTAGAATTAATGAAAGTTTTGCGCGATTTCAGCATAGAAAATTTCAAACAGACAAATCCTGGCTTACTAAGAATAGGCATCTCCAATGGAAAAGTAATGGCAGGAGTAGTAGGCTCTAGCAAACCTTTATACGATATATGGGGTAATGCCGTAAACATGGCATCAAGAATGGATTCTACAGGCATTCCGGGAAGAATTCAAGTAACTAAGGAGAGTGCTGAAATATTACAAAGCTATGGATATCTTTGTGAATACCGAGGACAAATATTTGTGAAAGGAAGAGGAAAAATTCCAACTTATTTTGTAAATATAAACGACAACTTTGAACTTGTTAAATCCGCGCCAACTGACGATGCTTCAACGAAACTTTAAATCTTGAAAAACATTTAGTCATCCCTAGATACACAAACTTGTATGTGTATAGGAAATGCAATGGTGGCGATGTGCTGATACTACCTTCTTGTTCCAGCCCTCTTCCTTTTGACAAGCGCTGTATAATCCACACGTCACAAGGACCGGCAATCAAGCTACATACAATAAGTGATATTTTCGTTAAAGAACGCCAAAAATGTCTAAGCGAAGTGTAGCAAAAAAAGATGATCGCGAGAAAATTAACGTCCGAGAAAGGCTCACCGATAATGTGTTAGATTTGAGTTTAATGAATATTTCGATAATTCCCGTGAACGATATTGTAAGTTTTCCTTTTATTCCACAACAAACATATAGTTGATTTATGTTCTTACAGAAACCTCTGAAGCGTGCCACTGTTTTAGATTTATCAAGCAACGTTATATTTGCAATAAATGTAGGTATATAATAAGTTATAAATATTGAAAATATATTATTTCAAATATATTTGTAGAGTGATTTTACAACACTTGTACAGTTAACAAAGTTGGACTTGAGCAATAACAAAATCCGGCAAATCTCCGATGACTTCGGAAATCTTATCAATCTGCGGCATTTAGATCTGTATAACAATCACATCGAACGCCTTCCGCTGAGCTTCGGTCGTCTTAAGAAACTCAAGTATTTAGATCTAAAAAATAATCGGCTCAATCCCGTGTTTTCAAAGATAATAGGCACTTGTACCGACCAAAAGGATTGCATGGAAGCAGCAAAAAAAGCTGTTGCATTTATGGTGGATATAGAGCAACAGGTAACAAGCCACTTTTTTATATCTATATAGCGACACTTAATGGGTTATTGTCCTTTAGGTGCTGGAAGAACGCCGTAAAGAGAAAGAAGCGAAGGAGCATGAAGTACAGCAAGAGCAAGATAAGGGACTCAAGGAATCTAAGCAGACTGATAAGCCTAATACGGAAAAGAAAAAGAAAAATAAAAACAAGAAATCCAAGATTGAGAATACACAACTAGCGGAAGTTCAAAAAGACAAAACGGCGTTGAATAAAACGAACAGTCATACAGTTAAACAGAAAACAGTAGCTGATAAGAAAACAGGCAATAGAGTGATCCGTTATGTTCTAATCCTGGGAGCTATCGCCGCAATTTTATTATTAGTCAATTATTTTCTGTTTTCTGACTTGTTAAACGAAATTTTTGGACAGAACTATTCTAATTTGATGGAAGAATACATTAAGTAAATTGATCTAAGCATATACAAAAACAACACAAACAAATAAACATTATAGTGAATTTATAATCACATCCATTATCTTTTCTATTGCATCACATTTTCCTTCTTCTTCTTCTTCATCTTTTCCTATGACATTAAATCTCCCCCTGGGAGAGTTCTGCCTCGCAGGTAAGTGTCCATAAGGCATTTCTTCAATTATCCGACAGGTTTCTAAGCCATATGTTACCTTTTTTGCATTCCTATATAATGAGGCTAACACGATGAATCTGTTATACCCAGGAAGTCGAGACAATTTCCAACCCAAAAATTTCCTAGACCGACCGGGAATCGGAACCAGCCTGCCTCAGCATGGTTTTGCTTTGTAGCCGCGCATCATTACCGCAAGGAGGGTCACAATTGTCTGAACATTGATTATTTGTTACTAGCATTCCACAACTGGGACATTGAGGCTCCGCAAATACTGTTAAAAGCCTTTTTATAGATTTTAACCTAGGATACAAAACTAGTACAAAACTAGTTGACCCGGGAGACATTGTCCTGCGTAGTAGGGGAAAATGCGCGTTGTGAACTGCCCATGCGAAATGTTCATACAAATCTTAATTTTGGTTTTCACGATTTACTATACTCTACTGGTGATTTTTTCATGAGGACATATCATATAAACCTGTCGGAAACTATAACGAACATATATGCTGAATCCTTTTAACACGGCAGATCACTTTTACGTAGTGTGTAACGGTGTAAAAGTTACCAAACAGAGCCCTAGCTTAATCCATTTTTCTAGCTAGGACAATAAGTTGTGGTAATAAAGGATTCATCGTCCTTAATCCTCGCTACCAACATTAGTCTCAGAAATTAAACATAATTAATGTTACCCTGCAGATAACTTCGAACTTCGTTTAAGGCTAAACTGTATACAGCGGCAGCAACTTTTATATCAATTTGTTAAAAAAAACCTCGGAGCCCATTATCCTGGTAGTAGAAAGTCCGTTCCACAGAGTCCAAAGCTGCAGTCGTAAATCATAGTAAATCAAGAACGTCCGCAAATAATCTCCCAATTCAGCTTAACGCTCTATTTGAAGATGGTATACCCAACACTTTCCATACACGCCTTCAGCATTACCTTCTCCTCCTAAATCTGGATTATTATCCAGTTCATCGCTCAGCAAAGGACTGTAGCAATTTTGAGCTTATTGACATTTGCAAAGTTTTGAAAATGAAAGTCAATTTATGAATCGATAATTCACTGAGCCTTGATTGATTCGTAAAAATTGGTTTATTTTGAGGATATGGCTCCCATATTTATGTTATCGAAAATAAAGAAATAAAAATTAAACGGACTCAATGGTTTCTCATTTTTGTGATTCATTTACACAAATGAACAAAAAAAAATTGTTTTGGGAAAGACGAATAGATATATTCAATGAAAACGGAAAATAAAACTTCTTCAATATTATTTGAATAATATGACATAGGGGAACAGACGGCTTTGGCAGGTTTTGTTGTATTATTGGCAGGGGGGTTTTTGTCGACCGAATTTTATGAAATTTGGCCACAATATTCTTTGATATGCAAAGAATGTTTAGGCCAAATTTGAGCAAAATCAGTCATAAAAAACCCCTGACAATAATAGAACAAAACCTGCCAAAGCCGTCATTCCCCCTATTTTATCCGCCATTCTATTAACATGTGTTTATATTTTTTATTTTTTGTACACCAGATGAACGGAAACGCTGTATGATCACTTTCATATATTTTTTCAGAGCGGCTGCGATGGGCTGAATTTCTACATAAGTAGTGATAGATGTATAAAATTTGATGAAGTTCCTACTCACAGAGATATCTTCTAACAAAATTACAACATTAAAAAAAAGTTGTCGAAACCTAAAGGTGGATCAATCAAATTTTCTTTTTTTCGAATCGCATGCGTAGTACACCGGAGTATATTCTCTATCGGTACAAAGCTAAAAAGCGGCATTTCTAATTCATAGGTGTTCTCATCGTACCATAGAGAGCGAGCTTGCTGTGGCAGTCTTACTTTTACTCTTGCATCAGACGGTTGCTTCCCGGTTTAACTGGGAAGGAACCTCATTGCCTTCTTAGTGAGTCAATAATTTTCCTCGGGCACTAATTGGGTTATCTCATTGAACAAGAAAAGGAGTTCCGTCGACCAGTGCGCCAATTCTAATCTCCTTTCCAAGTTACATATCAGATTTACGACTCGTGAAATCCCTTAACTAATTACGTCAGCCAGACCAACAGACAGCAATATCTGTATATGTGAGTATTTCAAGGTTTTTCTTCGAAGCGGTTGTAAAGTGTGATAAGCAGTGTTGAATTGAGTGTAGAGATGGTTTTGTGAATTAACATGAAAATGTGCCGACAATCTGTATATAGGTCCTATTACTGTAGTCAACAAGCGGTGCATCATTTTCTTGATATAAACGGCCACGTGTTTCGTTGCTTGACATGAGAGAGCTGTCTATCGAATTGTATGCATAGTAAAAGTATTGGCATATACCAACACAAGAAAAAAGTACCGAAAAAGTGATGCATACTATAGCAAACTGCAAATCGCATATTTCGCTTTTGGCTGACAGATTTTCAAATTCTCTTTACATCATCCATTCCACTGGTGTATACTTGTAAAAGGAATTAATTTTCTAGTGCACAAGTTGCATTCGAGTGATTCAAACCCAGACGATATTTGAAACCTGCAGTTTTAATATGATGCCGGTGAGTTGAAGTTTAATTTTGCTGATGCTTTCCCTCGAATACTTTTTAATGTGAATGTGCAATGATGCAATAATCTTTCCAAATTGCTTGGCACCAGATGCTTGGTAGCAACGAATTTTACTACAATTTTTATGAGGGGAAACTCTGAGGACTTTTTCTATTTAAAATTAAAAAAATCTAGCTAGATCTTTCAAATAAGACTTCTAAACGATATTTATAGTTATCTAATTTTAAACAAGTGTCAATGCTCTTAGAAGGTCGTTTACAATTTAGAAGAAAATCTAGGTAGAAGCTGCATGCCAAATAAATCACAAGTGGTTATTTTTTACAATATGAAAAGCATGAAATTAATTTTAAATTCAGTTATTCAGGTTCAGTCAGTTATGTTTCGAAAGATATCTTTGAAACCGAATATCCAAAAGCGATGCAATTCAATAGCGTTTAACTAAGACATTGCAGTTTTTAATTGGAGCAGCTAACAAACGACAGAAAAACCTAGGGTTATGGAATTTGTAACGTACGCATGCAAGCATTGCACAAAGCTAACATGAATTTGATATTTCGGGAAAACGACAAGTTGATGCATTATTGCATCACATGCCAGAAATAATGCTGTCTCATGGTGATAATAAATTACCAGCATGAGACAGCATTATTACTCGATTATTTATATCGAACATTTTTTTTTCCAAATGTACACCTGAACCAAGAACTATTATGAAATATTCATTAATCAACGTTACTTCGCGTCTACTGAGCATATTTATATATGTGTACATCAGAAGCAGTCTTAAGTAGTGGAAATTATTTTCATTATCGTACAAATTGGGCCGAAGAGTCTCCGATTTCTATGATATTTTCCGCATAAGCTGGATTATTTGATACATGAAAAAAAAATATGGC
Source organism: Armigeres subalbatus (assembly GCF_024139115.2). Lineage (NCBI taxonomy): Eukaryota > Metazoa > Arthropoda > Insecta > Diptera > Culicidae > Armigeres > Armigeres subalbatus. The sequence continues at coordinate 1,830,576 of NC_085140.1, forward strand.
AAATGTTCCATATAAGTCATCATCTTTGAAAATCCTAATTGATGAATATAGCATAACCGAAACTTATTGACGCTTCATTGGCAATTTATGTCAATTTATTTTACTGGGATTACAATTCTTGGCTGATTAGTTTAGAGCGTCTTAGGGGAAATAATAAGACTTTTCAATTCTTTCATTTACTTCCACTATGATTTTTTTTTATGTCAACAGATATGTATTTGATTTCTACTTGAAAACTTCTTCAGTGTTTTGTTATCGAGTGAGACTTAAGTCTTATAAATCTTGACTGATGTTTCTGCGCCAAAGGCCGTTCCCGTTTAATCTGTCTTCAATCTTTCTGTACCAGTTTTGTGAACAGTAATGATTAGGAAACAAGATTGTTCAACAACCGCGCTAATGGGGCATTGTAAGTTTAAGGCAAGACCATTCCTAAGTCAGCTCTTATATATAATTTAAGAGGCTTTCCGAGCTGCACCTCATTTGCGAACAGCCATTCGTAACGCATCCACCTCAATTTTGTTTTTTGTTAAAAGGAGAAATTGAGTTTTAGAAACATCTATTATGTTTCGAAAGATATCTCTGGAAGTGAAGATCCAAGCGCGATTCAATTCAATAGCGTTGAACTAAGGCATTAAAGTTTTCAATTGAAAAAACTAACAAACCACAGAGAAACTTCAGTGAATTTAATATGTAAATGTATCATGGATCTGATATTTCGAGAAAATGATAAGTTGATGCATTATTGCATCACATGCGAGAAATAATGCTGTCTCATGGTGATAATAGATTACCAGAAAGAGACAGACACTTTTCTCCAAATGTACACCTGACAGCACATGAAGAGTGCTCAAAAATTATCAGTAATTTAATTGATCAACCCAGAATTCCAATTCAGCTAATTTGGACAAAAGTTGCACAAGTTTTAGTGTTTTAGAGCTAGTTTAAAAATTGTAACAAGAGATATGAAGACCGAAAATAATCGCAACAAACTGTAAACGAAAGCTTTTGGTGTGCTCTTCAAGTCTTGTGAGCATTGCGATTTAGGGTAACCGTACCCTTAGTGGAGGTAGCACCAATAATGGAGGTAGTGGGGTTTTAATGAGATTTATCATATTTATAGACTTTACAATGGTTTCAGTTTATGCGACGTGCTTTAAATATCCTGTCAAATATAACTTATCCTAAGATTACGCTTGAAAACTATTGAAAACAATTATTTTCCTTAATAAAATTGACTCCCTTGTACTTATAGTGGTGCAACTGTACCAATAGTGGTGAGTATCATAATAAATCAATGGATAGCACCACTGAAAACCAAAATAATGTTTACCGCCATTAAAGGAATAGTGTACCCATAAGTGATGCAAGCAATATTTGGTAGTTGTTGATGTTAAATGACATCAATCTCATTTTTATTAACAAATTTATTAGTTTATCTATTGGCGAAGATATTAAAGCTGTAAACTTCCCATAATTGTCAATTTATTTTCTTTTGTGGATCTACTAATACCTACACTATTGGTACCGTTACCCTATTTAGTTTTGGTTTTGACCATGTTTAAGTGATTTTCATGCTTATAAGTGCTTAAAATACTGTTTCACTCAGAAGTCCTTGTTCTACAAAATTATAGAATTTATTATGAATCTTCGTAAGTTGATTATATTATATTCCTTCTTCTTCTCTGGACATTTTAGTAATATAATTGCTAAAGTACGATTTACAGTTTTTTTTAATCTGAAACTGTACATTTTTTACAAATTGGTTGACCCGGCCGACGTTGTCCTGCATAGTAGGCGAAAAAGCGCGTTGTAAACTTGAGAAGAAGAATCAAATTTGAGAAGCGTTTGTAGTAATAATCTGACATCATCGCAAACTAATGCTATGTTTCTAACGATCCAACCGCATTTTTTACACTCCAATACGAACAAGGCAATATTTATAAATTCGATGATTTCTTCACAGTTTAATCCTGCCGAAAAATGAAATGTTGCAACAATTTTCTTGGAAATGGTAATAAAATATATGTATTAAATAATCGCACCAATGGAATTGAATTTTTAGCTTGTTCAATAGTTGGCGCTTGGCCCCTATGTTATCGTGTATCGTCATCATAGTGTACACGTGGGTGTTTTACGTTCACGCCATTATTTCGTCACTAACCATAAGGCGGGTTGCTCCAAAAATGATGTCATTGTTGCTAATCACCGACAGTGCAAAACAATTTTGTTCGTTGATAACATTTACTTGACCGCTCCATGTCGTTGAAAGCAGTGATAGAACGATATTTGTTCAACACCTACCTATAACAGACTACAAACAACCAAGCGCGTCCCCAGTCTTGTACAGTAAGCGTCACAGTTAGCAGCACCGTCGCAAATTCATTTGTGTTTCCAGCAATTATTGTAGCTCATCCAGAAACGAAGTGCAATTATTAGTGTCATATTACAACAGACGAAGCATTCCACGCCTGTTTGTAGTTACAGTGTATGGATAATCATTTGTGCAAATAATTTACGTTGTGTAAGAAATTTAATTCTGACTAGATGGTAAACTTGACAAATCGAATGCGGTATAATTCCCACGAGTAACCGCGAGCTAGAGTGCGATAAAAATGTCTAACTGCTCAACTTTTATTCTTACGTGGCAACTGCTAAGATGGAATTACATCCGAAATGTGAACCTCATATAGACATTCCTGTTGTGCGTGGTTCGCAAAATGTATAGTAAGCATGATTGAGTAAGCTACCGCACCGAATATTGCGACCTTACGTTGTTCCACATCCGTGATTGAGTCTGCACGTGTCGTAGGAAGCTTATTTTCATTTAGTAATTTAAAGTTAAAACAAACAATTTCCATTATCAATTTCAAACCTGTACTTCGGAACAGCTTTGATAATAAAGTAGAATAAAAAACTGATAAGATGCTCATGATTATTCTACTAGGATGTTTTGCTTTTAGTTCTCTCACTAACAGATGGACTCTTGAAAAACAATTAGACCGATATATATATATATATATATATATATATATATATATATATATATATATATATATATATATATATATATATATATATATATATATATATATATATATATATAGGGGAACTGTTCCGTTTTCAATCTCACTGTACATATATTCATCTCATCGCGAAACAAAGAAATACGGCACCAATTTTGTTCCTTCTTTTTGCTCACATGCATGCTCACTGCTGAAAAAAATCACAAAAATAATAAACAAATCAAATACCTTTTCGTTGCTTTGTTTTTCATAGGATATCGGAGCTATGAGATGAAGTCCAGGAGCAGTAATCCTATTTTTTTTGCTTTTTTTGTACAACGAAAAGGCTATATGTTCCTCAAGAATTGAATATCAATAGCAGGGCCGGAGACCCTTAGTGTTATACATCAATCGACTCAACGCGGCGAACTGATGTGAAGTCGTGTATGTGTGTGTGAATGTGTGACTGTATCTATGCATGTACGTGCACAAAAAAACTCACACATCTTTTAGAAACTTATCCTTAACCGATTTACTCGCAACAAATTGCATTCGATGCATGTTTCATTGGTTAAAAATGATGACTACTTTTCATACAATATGCCAAATGACTTTTTTTCATAAAATCTGAGAAAGGCACTGTTACCGGTAGATTAATCCTGGTTTTTCTGTCCCTTGTTTTGTGGTGTGTTTTTTAGTCAAACGTGTCAATTTAAGAGGATAATAATAGAGTACTTAGAAGATTCAAAAATATCAAAACCGTTCAAAGGCGTTCTGTTTCGTTATATTTTTTTTATAAATATTTAAAAAAAACCACACTGATATGAGGTTAACTATCCTTGGGCTGAAAGTGTCAATTAAATTTTAAAAAAAAATGACTTTAAAAGCATAAGTAAATAATATTAAGAAACATATTTTTAATGGCCACACATATTACATATTTTGTATGAAATTAAATACTTTTTGTACTACTTATCCCTTAATAGATAAGCGATCCTTTATAAACATGATTAATTTCTTAATTTTTTTTCTAAATTACATACTTCAATATATTTCAACGGTAAAAATCTTCTATTTTTTTTATAATTTAATTGAGACCGTGAAATCCTAAAATCATACTACTTTCTTTGAAAAATAGATTTAAAACAACTTATTGGTTTCTTCAAAGCCGTAACATTTTAATTACCCAATAAAACAGCATACATGAAATAATATATTCCCGTGTTTGATCTTAGGTAAGATTACCCTAAATGTTGTGATAAGCATGTCAGTAGTCGCATCTTGTTTTATGGCGAGACAGACTAATTTTTCGACACTCCAAATGAAATCTTGATTGACAGGTTCAATTTCTTGAGACGACTGAGTCTTAAAATAGAAAAAGCCGCGCCTTATTTTGGACTACTTTCGACAAACAAGGTGCGTTAGAATCTACAAAACAAAAATGTTGAAAAACACGTGATACGTTTCTCTTTATATTTACATGTTATAAATACAAACCCCTTCTCGGCATTCATTATCGTTTCAGATTTGTGTATTGTACATACAGTAATATCCCGATTTTATCACCCCCCCTGGTGAATTTTGGGGTGATAAAACAGGGTATGTGACAAAATTGGAAAAAAATATTTTTTTTTTAATTCATTCCATAAATATGAATCATTTTATGCCTTGGAAAGGCCAAATGCGTGAACGGTACCCGTTATTTCTTGTCGAAATTGCTTACAGAATATTTCCCAGGTACTCAGAAGTCGTTCGTAATAAACTACAGGCGGTGAAACTTATTTCATGAAAATCAATGTTGTTTTTGGTATTATTTACGAAAATAAAAAGAATGACAAATTTTTTTGGGGTGACAAAATCGGGTCGAAAAAGTGACAAAATCGAGACGTGATAAAATCGGGTCGAAAACGTGATAAAATCGGGGGTAGACAAAATCGGGGAGTGACAAAATCGGGTCAACACTGTATTACAACAATAGAGATATGACGCATTATTACTGTCTTGTTTTTTTCCACAAACCTAAGTGTACCGAAAGATATTTTCAATAAAAAGGCTTGGGCTGGTCTACCAATAGCTTGAGCCGGATTGGGAAAATGTTTTGCTTTGCTAAAATCGAAAATCAGAAGCAACGATTTGGAGACAAATATTCTAATAATGCAATTGCTGGTACATATCAATTAGTGTAGGAGATAAGACGACTTTGGCCGGTTTTGTTCTAGCGTTGTCTGGGTGTTTTTCAAACATTCCACATTCAGCAACAATATTTAGAAAAAAAAAAACGAGTTTTGATGAGATACACAATCGCCGTTATTCAAAACGGATCCACTAGGCTCTAGGTACTCTTCGTTGAATGCAACTTACTACGGCATAATCGGTTGAGAATTGCTTGCTTTGTCTTGGATTGTGTGCGAACAAATACACAGACACACAGCTATTTGCTCATTTTGTCAAACTATGTCGATTGTTTCAAAAAGTTCATTTTTATGATGAAGTGATAGTAAAAATCGTCCGTGCGTGCGTGCGTGCCCATTCTAACCCCCACTGGCTGGCAGTGATGTTATGGAAGAAAGCTGTCTGTATCACAGTCAGATTTAATCCGGGAGTTAGAAGGTGTTGGCTCTACTGCAGATCCAGTGACCCATTTCAGACTGCCTAGTATTTCATGACCAGTCCCAGGCCACTTTTACTTACATTAAGCCCGCCTGTTTAGGCTACCATTATCAATTGGACAAAGGATCCATAAACAAACTTCCGGATTATACGATCCAGCGCGTATCTAGTGTTATAAATAGGAATCATAATGAAAACATATTTGGAACAATCTCACCAAATTAATCCATTCCCTGATGACGGAAGCGAGAAATCCTAGTAATCACGGAGACAAATTCGTTCGAGCTTTGGTGATCGGCAATCAACCACTTGCACTATTCTATGCTGTCGACATCGGCAATCGGTCGTATCGGCGACAAGAATTCCTTGAACGGCGATTCCAGAGTTTCCAATTGAACCGCAAATACTAGTTCTCACTGCACTTAGAGCACTGACGTCAACAGAAAATGATCCGAAAAAAACTTGATAGCAAAATCCAAACACGTCTATTCGCGTCAAGACTTTCTGCGATCCTTCATGAGCTGAGTAGAAGACCCTGAATTACTGAATGGTGTGTTTTCAATTTTTTTTGTTCTTTTAAATTTATAATTAGGGGAAGAAGCGCAATATGCCCTAGCTAACCATAGACTTGATGTGCTTTACTACACGCAGGAAAAAACACTTAGGATTTTCATAAGTTACAACTTAAGAATGAGTATTTTTTAGGTTTCATTGAAGGTTTCATTGAAGGTAAGATTACCCTAAATGTTGTGATAAGCATGTCAGTAGTCGCATCTTGTTTTATGGCGAGACAGACTAATTTTTCGACACTCCAAATGAAATCTTGATTGACAGGTTCAATTTCTTGAGACGACTGAGTCTTAAAATAGAAAAAGCCGCGCCTTATTTTGGACTACATTCGACAAATAAGGTGCGTTAGAATCTACAAAACAAAAATGTTGAAAAACACGTGATACGTTTCTCTTTATATTTACATGTTATAAATACAAACCCCTTCTCGGCATTCATTATCGTTTCAGATTTGTGTATTGTACATACAGTAATATCCCGATTTTATCACCCCCCCCTGGTGAAGACTTATGCTGTCCATAAAAATTGTTTTCCAACTCCATAACTGTGACTTATGATTGGCATTAGAGTTGATATTGTGGAAAAATATTCAGTTTACCATGCCGGATGAGTGAATAGTATTTTTTGCTGATTTATATATAGTTTCAACTTTGGTCGATTAAGACGTTTTGAATGCTTTTATTATACTTTTTGGTTGTGTTTGTCATTGTATTACTCCAAACACATTTCAGAAAATTGATTTTATTTTCGTTTTTAATGATTTGGATTTATTTTTTTCAGGCTGATGATTCATGGGATAAAAATTGTAAAAAAAGTATTAATTTATTATGATAATATATCTTGAAGATTCTATTTTCGCCACTGGAGTCATTTCAAATCCTCTAATTGTTTAACAAATATGTTAAGAACATTATTTTGAGCTTTTTAGTGGAATGTCTTCACTTGTCATAAGACGAGTTTGTACAATCCCATTTAATTCCACCACTTAATTGTACCTTGACAGATACGTATTTCGACCTCAACAGTAAGGTCGTCCTCAGTGTCTCGTACTTGTTTTATGACAAGTTAACAAATATGTTTATTAATATGCTTATGTTAATAATTTCGTATGACTATTTTTTGAAGGTGGGATTTCGTAAAATATTGAAACTATAACATTTTGTTATAGTAATCAAAATATCTTCTAAACTTTCATGGCATACATTTTTAAATAAAATTTTCAATACAAATACTTTCAATTTTTATCTTATTTTTATTATTGAATTCATAAATAACACTATGAATAATTATTAACCGCTCTTGTGATATCAATAGTTCTTACTCATAATATTCATAAGTCTGGTTATGATAGTTGTAAGTAGCTAAAAATGCATTTCTCCTTCTGAATCATAAATTACACTTATGGTTTTCACATATAGACGAATTTCGCGCCAACTCGACCAGCGGTTGGCAGCACCATCTCAGAATCGAATGAAACTTGGTGGGCATAAAGATATGGTATTTCTAAACCACTCTGCATACTTAGTTTTTCAAAAATTGTCAAGAGTAACATTTGATAAGGGCCTATTTTTTTCATTATTTTAAAAAAAATTGTCGTATCTCTAAAATGACAAGACTTACAAAAAAGTGTTTCGTGAAATTCCCAGAAGTTTTTTGGAAAAATATCCAAAAAATAAAAAACCGATTTCTACACTGAAAAAAATTTGTTTAAAAAATTAAAATCGATATTACAAAAAAAACTGATCTCAGAAAACGATGAAATGTTTTCTGTAGATAGGTATTTCAATAATCTAACTTTTCTGGGAATAATGTTCCTGTGTCATATTTAAGGAAAAACAGTTTTTCTAACACAAACTTTTTTCATGTCCATATTGAGTGAAAATTTATCAGCGTGCTTTATGCCTACAGCGCAAAATATAGGTTCAGCAGCCTATCATCAATTAACGACACATTTTGGAAGTATAAAAATGTGTTTAGGAAGCAATTTAGCATAATAAATAATGAACTGTCTTATGATAGCATTTTTTTAATTATATGTTGTTGTAGGGAACAGGAAAACATCAAATAAAGAACGAACTTTGCAATCATAAGAAAATTTGATATTCATTTATTATTCGGAACTTCAGCGTATCAATAATAACTGATTTCGATATTTTCTTTTTTGCAAATATGTTGCTATTGGTTTGTTATTATGTTGGCCAAATGAGTTATTTGCTCCAATGTTTTTTGTCATTATTTTTGCTATTGTAGCAACTATATCAAACAAACCAATATCAGATTTAGCTATTCAATTATTTCTATATTAATGGTTAAAATTGTTATTATTTTGCTGTTTCGCTGAAAATATCCTAGACCGGACCGAGAATAAAACTCGTAATCTCCGGATGGGTAATCCTACGCCTTTACTCGCAAGGCTAACCGGAGACCCCTGTGAGGAGTACAACTTAGTGGAATTAAATGGAATAGTACTAAAATCGTCTTATAACAGGAGAAGACATTCCACTACGGGTCGCTGGTTCGTCTCCGAGCAAGGATCGATTTCTTCACCTCCGCTTAAGCCTTAAATCATGTTTAAGCGTATGGATAAGCACCCCTTAAGAGTTAAGCGGAGGTGAAGAAATTGACTTTAAAAAGTCTAATAATTTTCTAATATTTTCTATATCAAACTGAATTTATATACTCATACTTGTATACTCATACTTCAAAAGTCATTGAATTAATTCATAAAATAAAACCAATAAAACCTGCACTGCCGTTCAACGCATAATTATCCCATGTTACCTTTGATGAAAAATCTCTAACTCGAAAAAATTTGCCCAACTGAAAAAAATGAAAATGTTGTTTGAGATAATAGACAGGAAACCGTTCAAATAAGTAGTGATTCGTTTTATGTCCTAGAAAAGTGTTGCCTACGCTCATAACATCCTAGAAAAAATATTTGATAAATTTCAAGATCGAATCGATTCTGAAATCAGTGGGACAAATTGACTCGATTTTGGATTTCAAACGTAATCAAACGTAACATGGGACAATTATGCGAAAAACGGCAGTTTACGCATACAAAGTGAAATTATTAGCACTTCCGAAAGAAGGGCCAAAAAGCCATGTTGAGATGAAAAAAAAATGGAAATTAATAAATAACTAAGAAGTCAGGACTTGAGACTTTCAAAGATATTCCACTAAACAAAATATAAACAAATTTCATCACACAAAGTCTGTTTCTCTTAATTGAATGTGGAAACGGTCAATAACGTAAAATTCTTTTTTTCTTCTCTACCGACAGAAACTCTACCGTTAAGGCCGATAGAAGCAATACGCCGAATCAATTAAAAATGGTTAACGTAAGTAAATTGGACGGCGGAGTCTTAATCGATTGCATAATGATTGATTACTATTGTTGCAGGAATATACCGGGCCGCCGGCTCAAGAGCTGGAAACATTTTTACCCAAAGACGCGAAAAACGGAACATCAAAGTAAGTATACTCAAATTATCCTATCACGGAATATTCTCGTCATGAAATCGTAATCTGCATTGACAATTCAACTGTATGAAGACAATCGTAATACCTACAATACGAAACATAGGATTTGACTAAAAAAAATCAGAAAAGTCTAGTTCAGTGAATTTTACAATTTTACATTCTGATAAAGGTTCCATACTGCGGATAAAAAAAAAATGCAAACATTGCATGTAGCTACCAGTTCTCCAGCTATATTTAACTGCAGGCTCCAAAAAGTGCAATGTGTGCATCATAAGAACTGATATTTAGCCCATACATAAGAGGCACTGAACTTCACACAACAGAGATGCTGTTTTCCAAGAAATTAAAAAAGACGAACGACCAGTGCAAAGCAATGCACGCAAAATCATTTTCGTTCCATTTTTCGTTGAACGGTTTCCCGCCGAGCTGCGCTGCAAATGTTTTCCTTGCAATACATGAAAAATGGTGAACCGCATGAATTGAAACCTGATTTACGAACAACGAAAAATCAACGATAAATTGGTATTTCACAGAGACAGAAAATTTAGTGGCCTGCATACCACAAGAAGGGAAGAAATTTTTAAATTCGATGTGTGGAACAAATTAAAATATGACAGTAAGGCAGACTTGGCATTAATAGCATGAATGTCCAAAGAAGCGATCCCTTGGCATAGGACGTGCAGGCTTTAATTTATCCACCAATTCGAGTGTACTTATTATTGGTAATTATCCCTTCCATTTTAACTGTTTCTTAGTTTCTCTTTTATGATTGCCGTGTAAGTTCAATCGAACTGAAAATGATGTAAGGATATGCAGAGATGCTGATGCAACTGCCAAGACTTTTTCTAACTCATAATCACAGGCCAATAGGATTAGAATGAAAATGGATCAAGCGACACAAAATCGTTATATTGGATTGAATAGACCAACTTAACACGTGTTATGCTGTATCGCTGATATGCGAAAAGAATGAGAAAACGAGAAACATTGCCTTCTTTAATATTGCAGTTTGGTTTTCCGCACGGGGTAAGATATGCATGCAAAGAAAAGCAGCATGATTTAGTCTGTTATCAACGCTCGCAGCGATCGGTTGGACTTACTTCAGTAGAAACCATTCAATAGTCTGTTCGGTGATCATCTAAAGGACTACAATGGCTAGTGATTTCCAATTCAATAATAATAATTCAGAGAAATGTGACCCAAGGTAATTAGGAATATCCTGGAACATCTGTTGAAAAATTAAAACTGTTTGATAAAAAAAGTGAACTGCAGTGATGTTGCCGTTTCAACTTCAAAGTATGCCTAGTATTTAAAGTTTAAAATTTATCAATTAGAAAAAAATGACATTAGATTCTAAGTTGAAAGTAATTAGAAGCGAGAAAATTCACTGGGTATAAGTATCAAAAGTATAAATATCGTGATATGGAAATGGTAATATCATCTTCCAAACTTAGACGTACATGTTCATGATAGAATTAGAAGCGAAAGTATAGAATTGATAGTTCCTTTAAGATACGGCAGGCATGAAGAATGCATGGAGATTTCTTCATGCCTGTCGTATCCTAACGGAACTATCAATTCTATACTTTCGTCTCTAATTCTATCATGAACATGTACGTCTAAGTTTGGAAGATGATATTAGCATTTCCATATAATTGTAAATCGTTTAACTTCACGTAGAAGTAACACACTCAAACCATTAATTAATAAGTATCGTGTTTTTTTTTTCTTAAAATGAGTTTCCACGATCAAACTTATGAGAACATATCCTAATCAGGCTTATTTTCCATAATAAGATAAGACCCCCAACAACTTGCGATCAGTTAGGTAGAAAGTTGTCGCTTGTCTACAATATGAGTTAGTACTATACATTTCCACCATTTGATTGTAACTTTATAAAAACATATTCACAAACAAGACAGTTAAAGCCATATTAAGTGTATGGTAATTGACTCGACTTCCAACAATAATATTCCAATTCTTGTAGATTCTGAATGAAACGACTGTGTTGCACCTATTAACCTATACCCAGATTGAAGTAGTTTTTATCTTTATTTCAAGTAAATGTAATTGCCAAGAGCAAATCAGTTAAAGATAAGTGAGGACTGTAATTCGGTAAGTGGCAGTGTTGATGAAAACTCAAAATCTCAAAATAATAGACGATTTAAAGCAAGGACAAGTTAAAACCCGTCGGACCAAAAACATCGCTCAGAATTCAAATCATCCGTTTGAGTCATGGTGTATTTAATATGTTCTCCATTGTTCGACGTGAATCGACATAGCTAGCTTAAAATAATACATACTATGAATGTGTAAAAAAATATAAATTACGCCCCAATAGATTTTCAACGCCTTTTTGAGAATTATATTGTTTTTTATACTCTCTGTCCCACGGAGTAAATGACTTTGAAACATAATTTAAAAGATTTACAAATGAACGGAACCCTAGATTTAGATCAGATCTTATTCGATGTCTCATAATCATATCTACTCGAAACATTAACCTAGCACATCAATGGAGAATTTTATTTAACCCTTTGAGAACGATACTAAGCAAACGTAAAAACTATACGTTCGCTCCAAAAACAAACTTTCGATAGGAGGCCCGGAGACCCATAGAGTCATATACCAATCGATTTAGCTCTACGAACTGAGATAATGTCTGTATGTGTGTATGTATGTGCGCAAAAAATACCCTTATCCTTAACCGATTTGCTCGCAACAAGTTGCATTCGACGGGGAATCATAACCTATTGGTTTCTATTGAAAATTGAGCTTGAGCTTGAGCTTGATTGACTGCTCGTAGTTGCTACTCCATTATGACCAGATCAGCTGTTCTTGCACAGGGAACCAACAGATGTTTGCTTGGGACTAGCTCACATCTTCAATGTACTAGTACTGGTGATCTCATTTGTTAGGTCATACCGGCGCCTGCCACGTCAGAATGCAAGTCAATGTAGGGAAGGGGGAGGAAATGATGATGCAATCACTCGCCCACTGCAAGCCGAATATACCTCTGCACTTGCCACGAGTTCATGCGGAATTTGTTGGAATTTTTTTTGGGGTAGGTTCGAGAGGCAGAGGTCCGTCTTTGTTAACGAGCTGCCAATGTGATAGATAGGAGAAAGCAACTGATGGAATTTCTAATTAGATATAGGAAACGAGCTCTATAGTTCATTTCCAATTCTAGCAGATTACTGTTAGAAACGAGTTGAAGGTATAGGAATAGTAATGAAAACGGTATGGAAGTCCATTTCCAGTTCTAGCGATTGCTAGAACATGAGAAATATAGAGAAAGATACAAAGTAGGAGAATGGAACGGACCTGGGATTGAACCCACGACCTCCTGCGTATGAGGCAGAAGCAGTAGCCATATGACTACCAAGCCCGCTAACTATTGGTTTCTATTGAAAATTGGCCAAAAATTATGGCAAAAATACTATTTCTTATATGCACGAAAAGGCACCAACACCGCTAGGTGGATTAAACAGAATTTGTTTTTGCGTAGATTTAACGTAAAAATTTGGGTTTTTTCACTGGAAATAGCATTGAAATTTTTTGGAAGTACTAGGCCGTCCAAACTGTTCAGGAGTACATGTCCTCGAATGTATCAGAAAATATGTCTAGGCACAAAATATCCTAAGCTGAGATCCAAAATTATCCATGTAATAATAATCGAGTTTTGAATAAACGTAATCTGGAGACCCTGAATCCAAAACGTCATTGAGTTCAAACACACATGTGGAAGCGTTGGTTTGGAAAATGGATTGTGAGTGCTTCGACTATGCGTCCAATTTGGGAATCTCGGGCTCATTCAGTAGTCGCTAAGTTGCGAAGGCCGATGGAGGTCCTTCGTAGCTTAGTTGATTAAAAGCACCAATACCAATACCAATGAGGCATCCATCACAAACAATTCAATATCTGTCAAAAGTAATCTTGCTCTGCTAGCAGGGTTATTTGATAATTTAGGAACTGCATATGTAACATTTTTGGCCAAAATAAGATTTTTATATATTCTGAAACCTCTTCCAAAAATACGTATTCTGGCAAAAAATACGAAAAACAAAAATTTCGTTCAGGAATGCATGAAATTTTTTTCGTTTGTTTGAGAAACAACATATGTCCACGCACTTTGAAGAGCAATTATGGAGTATTGCTTACAGTTTTTGCACTGGAAGTACCCCAGGGTGTTGAGTTTTGCCAAAAACTATTGATCTGTATCGAAGAAATCGAAAGGTTCGTTGCCAATTTGTTCAAAAACAGTTTTTTGTTGTTTTCTCGAAATTGTGTAAAATGGACTTATGCAGTTTCTCAAACAAATGATTCAAATGTTTTATGATATGATGACCAAACACATCAAATGAGTAGGGGAGGATGGTCCAAAATGCCCCCTCAAGCTTTTTCGATGTTTTAACCAATATTGAACGATATACCAAATTTTTTCAACGTTCAGACACTAAATTCACAAGACTAGATACATATCACAATAGTTTCCACTTAAGTTACCTAGATTTTGGGAAAGCATTTAAAATGTATTTGAAAAAAATTAGCAAAACGTTTGGACGATTAGAAACTCTCAGCCCATGTTTGATAACAAATAACGTGGTGTTTCTAAGTAGGGAGAATACATTCCAAATGATCTGAGGACTTGATTTTCGTACATTACTAGAAATCTACAGATACTATGCACTAGTAACAAGTAATTCGGTTAATGAGTTTGAGCAATAAACGTTGTGGACGGGATAGGGAGAACTACCTACATACAAATCCTTTCTACTAGACCTAACAAATTTAAATTAAACACCTATGTGCTGTCAAGCAGTTTGATAAGCCATGTGTAGCGTTTGTTGAGACAAATTCAAATATCTTTAGCAGGTCTTTATATACAATTTGAACTTTTGCTTTGAACAGCATCACAAATTTTTTGTTTGCAGTTCCGTATGAAATTTTCATTTTTTTTTTCCAATGATATGACTCATGATCGAGCCAATGCATCTTAAATCATAACTGGTACAATTACCGTTCCTAAATGAGAAACATTATGTATTTTCAGATACAAGATCACTCCGGCCAAAACTGATGTTGAAACTGCCTTGGTAGCCTTTGATCCGTTCAAAGAAAGAAAATGTGAACATCCAACAACGTAAGTATAACCACATAAGAAATCCACAATACTGCACAATGGACAATTATTAATCACATTTCAAGGATACATTCAAAAATCGTACAATGCTTAAAATGTACTTGCTTGTTTGTAGAAAATGTTTAACATGTCCGACAACACATGAACAAACAATCTCATATTTACACATCATGATGAATGCCAGTATCGCGTTGATGTAATTCGTAACCTAATTCTTATTTGTTTCTTTAGTGATGGTGAAACATTAACGCATTTGCTGAAGGCGTCATTGGGAACTGGAATTTTGGCTATGCCAATAGCATTCAGTTATGCTGGTCTTGTAGGAGGTATTCTCGCTACCATTCTAACAGCAATAGTTTGCACACATTGTGCTTACGTACTGGTAATTCTGAATTACTAACAATATAAGGAAAAACAACCGAAGATAAATAGTATACTTCTTATAGGTCAAATGCGCACACACAATGTACCACAGAACGAGAAAAACAGCGATGTCTTTTGCGGAAGTAGCAGAGGTTGCACTGGAAAATGGACCACAATGGGGTCGCAAACTCGGACCGTTCATTCGTTCTTGTATCACATATGGCCTTTTCATCACCTACTTCGGAACATGTTCTGTGTATACCGTCATTATTGCTACAAACTTTGAACAAGTCATCGAACATTACACAGGAACTGATATGAACTTGCGCGTCATGATTGCATTTTTACTTGTTCCGTTGATTCTACTCTCATGGATTCCTAACTTAAAATACCTAGCACCGGTATCGATGATTGCCAATGTGTTCATGTGTGCAGGTTTGGGAATTACGTTCTACTATTTGGTTACGGATATGCCAGCTTTATCCGAACGACCAATGTATATATCGGTATTAAGTTGGCCTTCTTTCTTCGCAATTGTTATTTTTGCTATGGAGGCTATTGGAGTTGTGATGCCTTTAGAAAATCAAATGAAAACCCCACAAAACTTCATCGGACTGTGTGGAGTATTGAATCAAGGAATGGGTGGTGTTACTTTGATCTACATTCTCTTGGGATTCCTGGGATACGTACGTTACGGAGATGCTGCTCAAGGAAGTATAACCCTTAACCTTCCGGTCGAAGAAATGTAAGTAAAAATTTAAAGCAGTGAAAGTAAATATATATAATACTAATACACTGATTCTCGTTACATCATCAATAGCCCTGCTCAAGCCGTAAAAATCCTCATTGCACTTGCTGTATATTGCACATTTGGACTGCAGTTCTACGTGTGCCTGGATATTGCATGGGTCGGTATCAAAGATAAATTCCAGAAAAGACCTTTGTTGGTCAACTATACAATGAGGTATGTATCCGTCAATACGAATGAAAATTTAACCCCATTATTAATCTCAAAATATTTCAGGACTATCCTTGTAACAGCATCTGTACTGCTTGCCGTTGCTGTACCAACAATTGGACCATTTATTGGACTGATTGGAGCTTTCTGTTTCTCAATTCTTGGTCTGCTCATACCGATTTTGATCGAAATCGTAACATACTGGGATCAAGGATTCGGCAAATTCAACTGGATTATTTGGAAGAATGTAGTCGTATGCTTTTTTGGCGTCATTGCCTTGGTGTTTGGGTCGAAAAGCTCAATCGAAGACATCCTCAAACTATACTTTTAATACAATCGTTAAATTTCTTTCAACAATATGAGGCACAAAAAACGTCCAAAAACGATTGTACTATTGCTTATCTGTACTTATGTATGCAAGACTTTATTGATAGAATAAGCGATAGGACAAACACACCTCAAATCTATCTCTTGATTAGTACGAACATTAGCAGAGTTTTATACCGAAGATCTTTGGAAACCTGTTGTGCATTATGCAATTGTGATACATTTCGAGGAAAGTGCCTGTTTTAATTCATAGTGCAAGTTTTTTAAAAACTGCCCAAAATGAAAAAGGTACCTCTTAATCATAGAAAAATCACTAAATTTCAAACTTTCTTGAAATTCAAACCACAAATCAACATTGACATTTGTCGGCAGCACTAAATGGCAATTAAAAAAAAACAGATATATTGAACACAAGTTATGGCTAAATTGGAAATATTCTTTTTATAAAAGAAATGATCAAGTTTCTATAAAACGCCAGTCTTCAGCAATCTACTACCTAACTACATACTCATTGTATGTAACATAATGATATACCTAAAGCAAATTGGAATTGTATTATTTACTCTCCTAAAGTAGCACTGTAATCATCTAGAATCTTTATTTAATTTTGCAAATCGTTTGTTTACAAAAAAGACCCGCTGAAATTCAGTAAACAATTTGAAAATAAAAACTCATACCATTAGTACTTAGAATTATCCGATTTTCCCTTTCTAACATTAAGTCGGAAAATATATATAAGTCAAACGTATTTTAATACATTTCTTTAGTAATATTTTATCCACGTCTTTTATCTTCTATCCGAAACATATTATGTTTCAATCAATAAGGTAAGTGTATTATTTCCGTGTGAAGTTAAGGAAATTAATAGTTAATTCAGATTATACCATTTATGATAATAAATATCATGATAAAGAATAACTTGATGCCAATTCCCATACATTCACGATTATTATTATGAATGGTGTGATCTGAATAGGCTACCCATTGCATAATAATATGAGAAATGCCATTTCTTCTCCAAAAGTCATTTTTAAACATTTTCATAAGAAAATTATTTTGAACTTTTTAGTGGAATGTCAAGATACAATTAAGTGGTGGAATTTAATGGGATTGTACAAACTCGTCCTATGACAAGTGAACATTTTCATGCTAGAATTAGAGGCGAAGAATTGTACAGTTGCGTTATAATAAGGCAGGCGTATTTTTTTTTACAGAATGATAGCCAGCGTAGGGAAGGGTTTCTATCAACGAGGACCGTTCTTGTTTTAATACTTTATTAGAATGATTTTTTCTTAATTATTAGATTATTTGAGCTCATCACTGGAGTACTGTCCGTATGCCATTAGATGGTTGTTTTACGTGATTTTCACTCATTTTGTATCGATTTTATTTATAGTCACCAAAAAATACGCTCTGCTAGCTTTAAATATAATTGCATATTGTTCGGCAATCCGACTGTACGAAACATATTTTTTGTTAAATATCTAGACTGTGCATATGCACAGCGCATGTTATTTTTAATTTAAAAAATCTACTTAACTGTAATTTTTTTAGGTCTGCCGTATCCACACAAAACTATCTAATCAATACTTTTGCTTCTAACTCTATCATGTACATTTAAGTTTCAAAAAGGACATTAGGGGCCGTCCAGAAACCACGTGGTCATATATGGGGGGAGGGGGGGGTTTGGCAAATGACCACGATAAGCCACATGGGGAGGGGGTGTTGCTCTCGAACCACGTGGTTTTTTTTACACGAAAACTTTTGGTGAATAACAATAGCGGTGTAAAAATACAAATCATTAAAATTTAATGATTAAATATTAAACGCAAAGCGCATCTAAGGGCCTATGCCCACGTAGCGTCTTTTCAACTCAGCGTTAAAAAGACGTAGGTGCGCATGAAAAATCGATAACGCAGCGTCGGTCGCAACGCCGATGCATATCTGCATTATTTGATCATCTTAGCCTAAGGTCCTATATCCATACATAAATAAACGAAAAAACAGATTGCGATTCAGTCTCAATTTCCACAAAAAAAATTTGGGTAGGAAAAATGGGAAAATATTTTAAAAAAAAATCCGCCGCAGATGGTTTTTGGCATCACGCCGCCGACACTTTTTCATCAGCGGACTACAGCTACAATTTTGAAAAATGTTATGTTTTTACAATAATCCAAGAAAAAATCTTAAGAAGAAAAATTCAAAAGAATTTTTTGTGGATATTCAGGAAACATCAAGTAAAGAAATTTCCTGTAAAAACTTTGACATTACTTCATACAATACTGATAAAGTGCTGGCTTTCAGATTTTTTTTTGAACAATTCTCTCTGAAAAATTTTGCTTGGAAATTTTGCTACAAATTAGTAATGAAACAAAAACAAAACATCTCCAGTGTCAATTCCGAAAAAAATTCCTTAAAACTCCGAAAAAAAATCCATGTGAATTCTGTCTGAAAATTAAAAACAGTCCTGTGGGAAATACATATAATTTTCGGTGGAAAAACATTCTAATGAATTTCTTCGACAAATTCTTCCGAATCTTCACCAGAAATTCTTCTTCATTTACAAAAGAAGTTTTTCGAACATTCAACACTTCAAAATGTTCAGTCTCCAGTTAGCCTTGCGAGCAAAGGCGTAGGATTGCCAATCCGGAGATGACGAGTTTGATTCTCGTTCCTGTCTAGGATGTTTTCGGGTGGAAACATTGTCGACACCCTAGGTAGAGTGTATCCATCGTACTTGCTACACAAGATATATAATCGTGCAATCGCTGGCAGATAAAAGCTTTCAATTTATAACTGAGGAAATGCTAATAGAATATAAATAGAATATGAAGTTGAAAGCAGACCAACTTCCAGTTGGAATATGGAGCCAATGTCACATAAAACACTGATATTCCATTGTTTTTTTTTTCAATTATGGAATTTTGAAATGAAAATTTTTCGTTATACATTTTTACGCTCGTTGTGAGTTCTATCACATTTTTTCAAATTTTCCAAATATTTTTTTATTCGAGGCATTATTTAGAATTTCCACGGAAGAGTCTATGGATTACCTTCAAAAAATTCTTTGGATTTTCAAACAATAAATCTTTAGAATTCTCCACTCTTGAACCAGAAATCATTTCAAAATTTCATCGGGAATTCATTCTTCTTCGGGAAGAATTGATTTCTTTGTAGGTTCAGCTAAACATTGCTTTAAATCTTTACCATGCATAGATGCACATGATTTAGAAAGTTTAAGGAATTTACACATCAGAAAATCTTTAAAATAATGATTTAATTTTTTAAGGAATTCCTACTGGAAATGCTTCAAAAGTACAACCTTCACAAGTACTTCAAAAGTACAATTTTTCGTTATTTCCACTTGTAAAACATCGGAATTTCCTCGGGAAATTCATTGTTTGTGATTCAGATGAACTTTTTCGATTTTCTACAGGAAAAATCTCAGGAATTGCCATCGGAAATATTTTGGCATATTCCGAATAATTTCTTTTGAAATTAAAAAACTGCTGAAAATTTCTAAGAATTTCTTTTGGGAAACGAAAAAATTCCAATCAAAATTTAGGAGAATTTCCTTTGAAGATTCATTAAAGTTGCCCAGGATTTTGGAAAAAATCTTTAGAAATTTTGTAAAAAGTAAGCTGGATTTTTTATACTTGAAATTCTTCGGAATTTGATGTTTATTGGAATTTTCATCGTAAATATGCATTTCGGATCCTTCTACGGATTCTTCTAGTTCTTAAAATTTTCTACCGACCATTTTTCGGAATGTCTGAAAAAATGTCGTTGAAATTCTAAAAATTTTCCGGGGAGACTCCGAAAAATTTCTTATCAATATTCCGAAGGGTTTCCCTTGCAACTCCAGAATAATTATTCTTGAAAATTAAGAAGATCTTGGAAATTAAAATTAATCTAAGCAATAAATGTAGACAATAATTTAGGCTTAAGAAGCCTAGTTTTTATGATATTGAATAATTATCATAATTGATCGAAAAAAATTAATAATGCACCTAAATGTTCTAAATGCACAAAATTCAAGTAGTGCGCATGAAAAGGTTATGACATAGAGAAGCTTGCATTTAAAAATTAACATGAAATTCTAAATAAGAACTAAGGAGATTCCTGCGATATGAAAAAAGTTGCAGTGTTCCAGAAAAAACTCTCCAATTCCTAAAATAATCTAGGCTAAAAATAGTGTTATAATAACGCTTGAAATTGAATTCTAAAACAAATCTCAACCCTTTCAGGAATGAAGGGTCATATATGCCCAGCGTTTTAGATTGTCTATAAAATCACAAAAGAAAGCTAGGCCATCATTTTATTTTTGGCCTTTTGTAAAATTGTTCATCTAGATATTGGCTTTACAGAAAAAATATGGGAGCTCAAATTTGACTGATCATGAAAACTCAGATATCCAAAACCTTGGGAAGATTTCTTCGATTCTAAGAGCGTGTAAATAAAGTTTAAATGTTTGAATCATTCTAAACAGATGGGTGGTCAAATAAGATGGGTCATCCTGAAGGTTAAGCCAGTGATTAATATTCAGGAACACGAGATGCTCAAAGTACTTCAAAATGCTCTCAAGTTCAACCCACGAATCTACCAGATCAATCAAGACATTTGTAATGTTCTCATTATCGGTATACACCCAATCCGATGAAATAAGCATATGACCCTAATTTCCATTAACATGAGATTCAAGAGACAAGGTACCCAAAATTATCTTGAGTCAACAGCAAGTTGCGCAATGACTATGAGGTATGTTCGCAAACTGTTTTTGTAGGGCCTTAGAAGCACTGGGTTTACGGACTTGAATGATCAAGTAGTTCAAACATTACGACTTTTGGACGTTTTGTATAACCAAAAAAGTCTGTAGTAGATTGTATAAATAATAATTGAAGTCATATCAACCCAATGGACCTACTGGGATATTATATCATACATCATTCATAAGTTGGTTAATTGGATAAATCGAATGATCCGAACTCCAAAATAACAATTGGTCTATAATACATCCATTTCTCTATGAGTCGCTTATGAAAGGACCATTGACTGAAGCATATTCGAGATGTGGAATAGAAGTTCCTGGAAAATGATTCCAAAGAACCATCAGAGTGACCTAGAAAATATTTCTAGTATGGCATCATTTGCTTCCACGAGTCGATATCAAAATAAAATTTCAATGAAGAATTAGAAATTTTGAGAGATGAGCCAGCTCTGGATTTAAAATCTCTTTAGTAGAGAAAAAATAGAAATTTTCCATAATAAAATAGGAAATTGCCACTAAAGAACAATAATACACACAACAATAATAAATTAGCACTTGTAATAGCAAAAATTGCAATTATGAATCAAGAATTTTCCATAAAGAAATCAAAATGTTCAACGGAAAAATACAAAATTTTCATGAATAAATCAATATTAGCAATGAACAATTAAAAAAAATATTTTATAATTATTTATTTCTAATATTGATGATTCTGAAAACAATACTGAAATTTCTACAGGAATGCTACTCAAAAGAAACAACAGTAGGAGGTTTCATTTGCATCTCTAATATTACATATTAACTTTGTGATTCTCTGATAAGCCTTTCATTGTATAAGTTCAGTTCAGATGCTTCGCTGAGGTTAATATCTTAAGAATTTCCAGTAGCTCCAGAGCTATGGAAGGTCCCAAATACTCTAAGGAATCTATAGGGATATTCAGTGATGAACTTTATAGTTATTCAAAAAAAACACTAATAAAAAGGGATGTTTTGGAAAATTTCTAAACCACTATAAATTTTCTCGAATTTTTATGAGATGTTCGCGAGCCCACATTTTTTTGTATCCTCCTGAAGCATTGAAGGTGTACTAGTTCTAGATATCCTAATACCTGATACACATTACAACATGATAACATAATCAAAATTTTCGACTTCATGAAAATTTATAATTTCCATGCTGGGTTTAGTTTAATTTTGAATCAATTGAAATTGTCCATCTTCAAAATTGATCGAATTAACCATATGTTTTAGTTACATAAGGCTTTTTTTGTACTTGAAAAAAACCACGTGGTCATAGGGGGAGAGGGGTCTGCCAAATGACCACGATAAGCCACATGGGGGAAAGGGGGGTTGAAAATCTTCAAAAATATGACCACGTGGTTTCTGGATGGCCCCTTAGCATTTCCAAATCATTGTAAAATGCGTGAATAATGTACTGCTCACAATCGCATATTTGTCCCATATGAATAGGAAATCCAGCAAAGATGGGACAGATATACGATCATGTGCCGTATATTCATTTCATTAAATAAAATATGTGACTCTTGGTGGGCGTGGGAGCATCCATCGCATATGCTGTTGTTGGTCGATGGTACAACAGCAGTACCTATAGAGTAGAGTGGGGTAAGAGTACGCACTTAGTTTTCAATCGATCATGTGGCCCTTATGAAGCAAGCTTCTGCATATCAAATCAATGTCGATGATTCATATACTCTTCGTATATGTTACCCAGCGGAAAAAATGTTGAAATTATTGAGATTCGTTTTAGTATAACCCTTATTGCAAGACAAGTGAAAAACGCATTCTTACCCCACCGGTGGGGTAAGAGTGCATTGGGTGGCGTGAGAGTACGCATTTATCCAATCATGTGCTTTAATTGTTTAATGAACATATATTAAGGAATGTTTCAAGATTACGTAACTCTAAAAGGGGGGGGGGTTCTAGAAATGTGCACTTTCAAACGAAAAACCATTGTTTTTTATGTACAAAAAAAACTACAAAGGTAAAAATATATCAGGCCTCGCTGGCTTAAACAAAGGAATTTTCCTTAAAGAAAGTCCACCAATCACGTAACGTTAAATTTGGCTATTTCATCACCCCTCCCCCTATCTTACAGTTTTTGTATGAATCCTCTAAAAATTATATGGATCGTCATACATCTCGCAACCCCTCCCTTCTAAATGTTGCGTAATTTATGGATGTTTCTTTTGATTAAATTAAATTAAATTGTGTTTCGTATTATGTTAAGATGTACACCAAGTCCAAATACAATTTCATTATTTCGCTTCAGTGCTTTGTTCGCTAAGTCCTTTCTAACACCAAATTACTTCAACTTATCCTTAAAACTTGTGATAATTATCGATTTCTGTCCCTTTTTTCTTAGTTGTGGATCTTTACGCTTTGGAAGCAGTCTTATTTCGGTCGGAGATACGGGTTTGACATCAGAACTTGGAGATTCACATGCCTACTCTTGCCCCACCCGTTCTTGCGTACTTTTACCCCACAGTCCCAACATTTATTCAAGTAATGGTTCTCACTTCTTGGAAAACCAACCGGATTCGTGTTCTGCACCATAAAGTACTTTATACAATAGGTTATCGAAATGGTATAATGTTCACGTGATTGAACGTATATATGGTAATGAAAAACTAGTTGCGGAAAATATTTTTAGCAAAAAATTATCGAAGTCCATATCTCCCTTGTTGTTTATTCAAATCGTTCACAATTACACATGATAATAGTTGGCCAGAATACCTGTCAAACTGATGCAGTGCTGCTAGTTTATCTTTTTTTATTACTTCAAAAAATCAAAAACGTACTCTTACCCCACGCGGACTCTTGCCCCACTCTACTCTACTGCCGCTAACCGCAAGTCGAGCACATATTGATATGGACGCCATATACAGATGTGCTCGACTTGCGGTTAACGGCAGTATACTTTGTGCTTTTTTCATCTTCAAGGTGGCTAAGTTGGTCATGATCTTAAAAGCGAATAAAAATATCTTAGCTTGAAACACCCAAAAGGACAAGCTCTTCCAGAAGGCAAATTTTGAAATTGAAAAAATCATAACTCTGTTCGCTTTCAACTTTCAACCAATCAATGTGAAATTTTGAGACAAGCCCAACACACAAATTATGCTGAACAAGCTAGTTTTTTAGCTGAAGAAGGCTGTTTTTGGTTAAAAAAAGCACTCTAACAGCTTCCAATGTCTGTTGGGAGGTCCAGTTTTTTCTTCTAGTTTCGATTCCACTAGTTGTGTCCAGATTCCGTATGGTTAAGGAATTATTCCAGATTCCGTTGGCGATATGGCATTGGCCCGATATGGCATTTGGGGTATTACGATAAAAACTTATTTTTTTATATGGAACTCTTCTCAAGCTTTTACCAAAAACAAAGCTATACTAGATACGGTTGTATTAGGGATTTTTCTAATTTTTTGAAGTGCTTATAAGCTTCTCAAGGATGTCCCCAAATGCCACTCCCGGAACATCTCGGAGCGCCCCGAAGGAACTTGTAGAAATGGTCATTTTCATATTTGCATTAAAACATGTCATGCGATAGCTCTATCTTCATGGTTTCTCACGAATAATTATCTGAAGATCTTATAAAGGACAATAGGAGATCGTCAGTTGCATTCTACCAAAAAATCCGCTTGAGGCACTTTCAAAACATGTTAACAACAGCCACTACACCTGATGGTATAATTGCAATATTTCCATTATCAGGCGACAGGTGGTGTTGCTGCGTGTTTGTATTAATGTAATATTGCATATACACTAGTGACATCTGCTGTTCGATATCGTTAGCTTTCAATGTTCCTTCCACACACACGAGGTGGAGAACAATCTTGAAGAAATTAAAAGTATACAGCTAGAATTTATTATGGAAGTACAATGAAATCTCTTTTATTGTTTAGAACTGCAAAACAAGTCGTGGTACAAAAAATCTAAAAATTATTTGTTGCTTTTTGACCTAGCTTTCATATTGATGCGATGCGTAGTTGATGAGAACGGATGATTTGTCCATACAAGGAAATTCATTTTACTTTAAATGTTGTGGCGCCATCTCGTTCAAACAGCACCTTTGTCTTTGCCCTATTGACCTGAACTGCCACTTCCGGAATATCACGAAGTACCCGAGGGGACCAGTATAAGGGGACATTTCCTATTAAAGACCAAAAGGTTGTCATGCGACAACTCATTCTTCATGGTTTAAAAAAAATCGTCTGGTAAGTTTGTAAAATGTAAGAGAAATCATTCGCCACTTCCGAAACATGAAGGGAACCTGCAGGAATGAACATTTTCATTTTTGCAATAAAACATGTCATGCGACTGCACTATCTTCAAGGTTATTTACGAATTATCATTTGATGATCTTATAAGTGACAATTGACCCCATTGGCCACTGTCTGAATATCATTTAGTACCCCGGGGGAACGTATAGAAGCGGATATTCCAGTTTTTAAAGAAAAACGTGGCCTGGGACAGCTCGTTATTTATGGTTATACACAAATAATTTAGTGGTAAGTCTATAAAGTGCGGAAGAATTCATTCGTCACTTCCGGAACCTCACAGAGTTCCGTCGCGTAACCTACAGGTATTGACAATTCCGTTTCTGCACCAAAATATGTCATGCGACAGCTTTACCCTTTACCCTTAAGAATACGCAGCTGGAAGTGACACTTCCAACGGAAGAGCAGCTAGGCGCAGCATCTCTTGAAGATGGCTGGAGAGATATTCGATCCGCCATTGGTAGCACCGCAACCGCTGCACTTGGCACGGTGCCCCGGATCAGAGAAACGACTGGTATGACGGCGAATGTGAGCAGTTAGTGGAAGAGAAGAATGCAGCATGGGCGAGATTGCTGCAACACCGCACGAGGGCGAACGAGGCACGATATAAACAGGCGCGGAACAGACAAAACTCGATTTTCCGGAGGAAAAGCGCCAGCAGGAAGATCGAGACCGTGAAGAAACGGAGCAACTGTACCGCGCTAATAACACACGAAAGTTCTATGAGAAGTTAAACCGTTCACGTAAGGGCCACGTGCCACAGCCTGATATGTGTAAGGACATAAACGGGAACCTTCTTACGAACGAGCGTGAGGTGATCCAAAGGTGGCGGCAGCACTACGAAGAACACCTGAATGGCGATGTGGCAGACGAAGATGGCGGTATGGTGATGGACCTGGGAGAACGCGCGCAGGACATAATTCTACCGGCTCCGGATCTCCAGGAAATCCAGGAGGAGATTGGCCGGCTGAAGAACAACAAAGCCCCTGGGGTTGACCAACTACCAGGAGAGCTATTTAAACACGGTGGTGAGGCACTGGCTAGAGCCCTGCACTGGGTCATTACCAAGATTTGGGAGGAGGAAGTTTTGCCGCAGGAGTGGATGGAAGGTGTCGTGTGTCCCATCTACAAAAAGGGCGATAAGTTGGATTGTAGCAACTACCGCGCAATCACATTGCTGAACGCCGCCTACAAGGTACTCTCCCAAATTTTATGCCGTCGACTAGCACCAACTGCAAGGGAATTCGTGGGGCAGTACCAGGCGGGTTTTATGGGCGAACGCTCCACCACGGACCAGGTGTTCGCCATTCGCCAAGTACTGCAGAAATGCCGCGAATACAACGTGCCCACACATCATCTATTCATCGACTTCAAAGCCGCATATGATACAATCGATCGGGACCAGCTATGGCAGCTAATGCACGAACACGGTTTTCCGGATAAACTGACACGGTTAATCAAAGCGACGATGGATCGGGTGATGTGCGTAGTTCGAGTTTCATGGGCATTCTCGAGTCCCTACGAAACCCGCAGAGGGTTACGGCAAGGTGATGGTCTTTCGTGTTTGCTATTCAACATCGCTTTGGAAGGGGTAATACGAAGAGCAGGGATTAACACGAGTGGTACAATTTTCAATAAGTCCGTTCAGCTATTTGGTTTCACCGACGACATTACATTGATATTAAGGCACGTAACTTTGATAAAAACATACATCAGCCTGAAAAGGGAAGCTAAGCGGATTGGACGAGTCATCAACACGTCGAAGACGATGTACACGATAGGAAGAGACTCAAGAGAGGACAATGTAAGACACCCACCGCGAGTTATCGGTGGTGACGAAATCGAGGTGGTAGAATAATTTGTGTACTTGGGCTCACTGGTGACTGCCGAAAATGACACCAGCAGATAAATTCGGAGACGCATAGTGGCTGGAAATCGTACGTACTTTGACTCCGCAAGACGCTCCGATCGAATAGAGTTCGCCGCCGTACTAAACTGACAATCTACAAAACGCTAATTAGACCGGTAGTCCTCTACGGACACGAGACTTGGACGATGCTCGTGGAGGACCAACGCGCACTTGGAGTTTTCGAAAGGAAAGACACCATGGACCGAGCCGAATGGAGAAGACTCTTATATACCGCACAGGCCACTTCGGCCTTAGTCTGAATAAATAATAAATAATGACAGCTTTACCCTCATGGCTTCTCACGAATAAATCTCTGGTGATTCTATAGAGGACAATTGACCTTACTGGCCATATTCGGATCATTATGGAGTGCTCCAGAGGGACCTTATTTATTTGCTCAAGCTAAGGCCGGAGTGGTCTGTGCAGTGCATAAAAATCTTTTCCATTCAGCTCGGTCTACGGCTGCACGTCGCCACTAACCAGTCTACGGAGGGTTCGCAAATCGTCCTCCACCTGATCGATCCACCTAGCTCGCTGCGCACCTCACGTTCTTGTGCCTGTCAGATTGTTGTCGAGAACCATTTGCACCGGATTTCTATCCGACATCAATATTATTATCTTTATTACCGGTATTTTCAGTCCGTGGCTGATTCTCCCAACAGCTAATGCAACTCGTAGTTCATTCGCTTCATCCACGAATCGTCCGTCATCTGCACCTCGCCATAGATGGTACGCAGCACTTTCCTTTCGAAAACTTCAAGTGCGCGTTGGTCCTCCAAGAGCATCATCCAGGTCTCCTGACCTTAGAGGAATACCGGTCTAATGAGCGTTTATAGATAGTCAGTTTTGTACGGCAGTGAACTCTTTAGTGTTGGTAAGATCTAAAATTATCAAATCTCATCGGCGATTCAAATCATGCGTGAGTCAAATCCCATCAGAGTCATGGCCCTGAGAATCACTCATAATTCGAGTTGCGATTTGCATCATTGTATGAATTTTACGTGTTCTTCATTGTTCTTTTCGGTCAGTGAGTGTAAAAAATGCGATTCTGTCGGAGAAACTAAAACGCGATGCTCTCCCTACAGAATCGCAAGCGAGTTAGCCTGTACATGCGGTCTTGATGATTGAGATTTGAGCATGAGCATGAGCTGCCGACTATTGCCTCTGGCCTCCTAGGCGGAGACCTGAACAACCCACCTCTTGCGAAGAGGTTGTCGCCTACACTACTACCACTAGTTGAAGAAGAATTGACTTGGTTTTCCATTTTGATCCCACAAGTTACTCGGGAAAAGAGGTCCACCACGCCAGAGCCCAGCATGACGCGGTAAGGGGCAATTACTGTGGAGGGTGCCCAGGTACCCCACAGGCTTTGTTAAAGGCCTAGCTCATTATTTCAATGGCCATGCATCCCCTCGGCACGGTTCGCTTAACGCTTTGGGATTAGGGGTTAGGTACGATGGTTCCCTTTGTTCGCACCCCCTCACTCTAGCTGATGTCAGAAGGACAACAGTGCCCAGGCTGCACTACCAGCTAAGTACAAAACCCTTAGCTGGCGGTGGATTGTCATCGGAAGACCCGTGGAAGCGTGAGATTGGAACTTGTGATTACCAGAGCTGTGTAGGTCGCTCCTTCCCAGATGTCAACTCACCATTTCGCAGCCTGTCTGTGTGTGGGTGTGTGTCTGTGTGTGTACAACATTTTTAGACACTCTTTTTAGAACTTAACATTGGCCGAATCACTCGCAACAAGCTCCAATCGACGGGTAGTCCTGTTCCATTGTTTGCTATTAAAAATTGGATTAGAAGCTATGACCGTTTTTATGCGTTAATCTAATGGTAATACTTCTTGACCTTCCATGACCTAAGTAAAAGTCCTGTAACTTGTAGGCTATCGTAACAAATAAATATACTTGTTAATCTGTAGATTAAAAACCCTGATTGATCCACCTAGCGGTGTTTGTGCCTTTCTCGTATATTAGATATACTAAAAAAATTAGTGAGAATTTCTTAGCGTGTTTTTTTTTGTATAAAAATCGTATTTTGACCATAACTTTTGATCCCATAGTCCGATCTGGTCAATTTTCAATAGGAAACAATGGGACAGAATTCCCCGTCGAATGCAACTTATTACCTGCACACACATACACACAGACATACATCATCTCAATTTGTCGAGCTGAGTCGATTGGTATATAACACTATGGGTCTCCAGACCTTCTATCACAAAATCGTCTTGGAAGTGAATATATAGCCTTTTCGTTACACCTTGGTGTACGAGAAAGGCAAAAAACACTTTAATAAAGAAAAAAATAAATAAATATGCTTATACCGTGACATGCCCTATCACCGTGGGGTTAAGGACGTGTCCACAATAAATTCGCTATATAAAATTCAATTTGTAACAATCATCCTTGAAAACTATGTCGTTTTATCAATATTAAATATATTCGAAGGGAAAACTATGTCTTGTACTTCAACTCATAAAAAATGAAGAAAATAGTGTACGACATTTGACTTATGAATATGCCTAATACCGCGTACATTCCGATGAAGATTCCAAATACCGCACAGAAAATTGCCTAATACTGTGCCCTATCAAACAAGCTCAAATGATGAACTTCAATTGAATTATTAGGTCATAACAAAAATTACTATTTTACACAGATACCTACTGGAAAAAGAATCATTTCCTCGGGAAGTTAGCAACTTCTCAATATTGACAATTTAAAAGCGCTTATTGATTTTTCATATAAATTTACTTTACATTTATTTAGATTTATTTAGATTAGATTATTTAGATAGATTTAGACTACATTTGTAAAGGAAACTGTACAGGAAAAATATTTACGTCAATAGTCTGTGGTAAATATCACATAAATGATATCGTATTCGTATGTACTGAACGACACAATAAAGACGTTTTGTGTGTTCATTAGATGTAAACCATCTTCAAGTCTTCCAACAGCAGTTTCTCTTTGGTGAAGTACTGGAATAATACATATCGAAATATGTAATTCATCTGAGAGATGCTCCCCTAGGTATCTTACGCATAAAATGTCGTAGATAGCTAACATGAATGTTTCATTACCTATACGATATTGTCTAGTAGTCTATGTACCCAATGTGATGGTTACGTTTTATTTTTCTGAGTATCAACTTTACGGTGGGTATAATAGCCTAGTCACGGTATTAGGCACTACTGGCGAAGAAGATGGCCTAATACCGCGACAATTGTTTTGATCAATAAAAGTGCACAAGCAAGAATTTTAAATACCATTTCAGTACCCAGCTCATATTTTATAGCCGTGAAAATTTGCTCAATGAGATATTAGAAGTAAACAAAATATCATAAAAAATAAGTTACAAGACTTAGAAATATAACCATAATTTTAATCGTTTTGCTAAGCGGATAAAAATTTTGGCTGGTCGAGCCATACATTTTTACATATATTTTTTAGCGCCTAATTTACGTCACAAATACCCACAATAATAATGTGCTAACATTTTCTGCTATATATTTGTGCATTTCATCAAATAATGTGATGAGTAACAGACAGTACCTCTATATTCAACAATTTGGATAAAATCCACGGTATTAGGCAATGCGCGGAATTAGGGCAGGTCACGGTACTTCTCGAGAAATGCAATATCCTTAATTGAATCAATTCTTTATTCATGCAACATTACAACAAAAACATATTTTACATTTTTAGGTGATTTGCTCCTCATTTTAAACAATCAATCATCAATCAAATTAAACAACAGCTGTTTTACTCATCTGTTGATCGAGTGTATGTGAAACGCTGCCATTTGAAGGAATTGAACCTTGATAATCGCTCTCATGATCCTGACTGTGTTCAGCTGCCTCGAGTTTTTGATTTTTTAGTCTGAGCTCGAACACTTGCGTAATGGCTTCCCGAAAACATAAGAAGTTGTAATCTATCACTCCTTGTCGAGAAAAGTTTTCTTCTCGTATGATGCAAACCAAAGCTAAAAATTTGTTCACTTCCCGGAGATACAATATCGTACTGTTATTCATTTTGATAAGGCTGGAGCTATGGTTATCGAAGGCAGCAACATCAGGATCGTCCTTAGATCTATAGGAACGTAATTATGAAAATAAATAAGTTATGAATGCAGATTGCTGTAGAATATATACTAACCCATAGATACAAGACAGGTCTATGACAACGTCAATCATATCGCAGCATAATTCATAACTTTGCATATCTACTGGAGAACAATCAGTTGCTATATAAATTTTAGATACCACATCAAACAGAAAGGCTTTCTCAATCCCAGAATTCTGAAAAAAACAGATCGATTTGTTATCTTAACATGCCACAGAATCATGTACAGCTGTATACTTGCCGAAATAAAGATGTTGAGCAGATTTTCAAGCGTTGGCAACTGTGGGATTAGCTTTTGAACAACTTTCGAGAAGGCCTCAAATATCGAATGGTCATAAATAGATGTAAGGTGGAAGCTCAGGTGAACACCTTCTAATCCAGCATCAGCCAAATCATCCGTAGCTCGAGAATGGATGTTTCTCTGTGACTCCATTTTTGAATCATCACTAACGCCGTCTACTTTATGGATAAAAACTTCAAACTTGATCCTAGGATTCACTTTGTGTGCCTTAGTTACTGTTTGATTGAGTTTGGCCAGGGCTTCGATATATTCATCTTGAGCATCAATCACAAAAACTAATGCTCCACAGCCACCAAATATTATGTCGGAATCAAAAGTGGGATCGAAAAAATCTATCTGTCCCGGGAAATCCCAGATTTGAAACTGCACAAAGCTGCTATTATTTATGTCATCTTTGACGATTTTGTTTGTCGACTCCAGAAATAATGTTTCGTTTGGGGACATTTTATGGAAAACCACCTTCTGGATCGAGCTTTTTCCTGATCTACGGAGACCCATTAGAAGAATGCGAGGTTTATCTTCGACCGAACGAGAGGTATTGTCCTCATGATCAAAGTTTCCGTAACCAAAATCTTTCGGGAACGATCCAACCTGATAGCCAATTTGTTCTTCCTCATCTTGATAACTCTGTCATGGGGCGAGTATTGAAATTTTAAAACACAATTTGACGCAAACTACCGAAACTAGCACTTACCATTGTGTATAAAGAATAAAAACTCTTTTATTCAAATTACAATTTTCACGATCGTACACCTTATCGGACACAAAAGTGATAACAATTCAGCAGAACAATTTCACAGGGCTATGATTTGAATAATAAAGCGCAATCAACTTTGTACTGTCATTTTAGGGAGCAATATTTGAAAAAAGCGTAATGTTGTACGCTACGACGTTTAAGCTATTAACGGGACGGTAAGACATAAATGTCACTAATGAATAAAAAACGATTATGTACTAACTAGTACCTTTAGAAATTAATAATAAATTATTAACCAAATTATTTGGTTTCACAACTTACTCAATCGAAATTTCATATAATTAAAACAAAAAACCATTACGTCATTTTCTAATGTAAACGCACACTAAATGAATGCGTTCATTTCAGACGAAAAAAAAATCTTCGTGTTTATACTAATGACACACTGGTGGCTTGACGGCATTCGTTCAAGAAATGAGTACCATACCTATTATTGACATCATTAAAATATTGTACCATGGTTTTCCACGTTGTACCAGCAACGTTGTACAACTTGTGCCAAGGTATACGAATACCACCAGTGTATCATAAGTATAAGATAGCTTTGGAATCGTTTTCTTGCCGTCTTGTACTGACTTACTTGTACTAAAGAAAATAAAAATGCTCATTATTGATATATAAATTTGATAAATTTTATGCTATTCTTTTACGTATTAAATTTAATTTCCCACAGACTTCAGACTTCATGTGCTCAATCAAATTACAACCAAAAATGAGTTAAAAATTTAGGATGATTATTTAAATATCAAAAGTCATCGTTTAAGCATAGGGGAGCGAAAAAGTCAAAAATTGAATTACTCTAATGTTTTAATACAAAGTTCCAATTCCCTGTAGATTTTGGCTTTTATAATGTTTCCATATGTGTGTCTTGTAATGATCAGAAAGGGGAACATGTTTTATCACTCTAATATGAAATTTTCTGATTCTACAAAAAAAAGTAATACCTTAACACACAGTTTAACGCAAAACAACTAAGGGCCGATTTCTTCACCTCCGCTTAGTGCTTAAACCAGGTTTAAGCGTATGGGTAAGCGCCGCTTAGGAGTTAAGCGGAGGTGAAGAAATTGGCCCTAAGTATTTATAAAAATTTAGGAATAATTTCAATACTAATTTTTGACTTTTCAACATGTTTATCAGTTGAACGAAGTATAAAGTAAATTGCAAAAAACAGTCAGATAGGTAGTGAGTGAGTGCTAGTAATGGACCCCTACCGACTGTTATACACGAATTATGCCTCCCCCCCTTTATTTACATGTTTCATTTCCTCATGATCCTAGTGCCTATTTTGGACCCCCCCCCCCTCTTGTGTGTTAGTAATAGACGCTTTAGCGTATTTACATTTATACCTTAACACACAGTTTAACGCAAAACCACTAAGTATTTATAAAAATTTAGGAATAATTTCAATACTAATTTTTGACTTTTCAACATGTTTATCAGTTGAACGAAGTATAAAGTAAATTGCAAAAAACAGTCAGACAGGTAGTGAGTGAGTGCTAGTAATGGATCCCTACCGACTGTTATACACGAATTATGCCTCCCCCCTTTATTTACATGTTTCATTTCCTCATGATCCTAGTGCCTATTTTGGACCCCCCCCCTCTTGTGTGTTAGTAATAGACGCTTTAGCGTATTTACATTTATAAATTAGTTAATATAGCTAATTTTATATTTCCCATGCTATAACAAATGTATGGAACTGCTGTTCTGATACATGAAGCAACTCCATCCGACGGAAACTTGCAGAAAATAGTCGATTCCAGCGTTTAATCTTGGGTTTTGTTCTGTGAGTCTATTATACGCACGGGTTCCATTACTAGCACTCACTTCTTACATGGAACGTTTTTTTTACCGGACTCGTACACAAATTATGAAATATATATCTAGTATCTAGTAGTATCGCGTATAGATAGTTTATTTTTTTATTGTTTAGAAATTTCAATGTGTATATTAAGTATCAGCGTCGAGTGAGGAATCATCATCACTAGGTGGATAGTTCTGAATCCTCTAATTTATTCATTGTATAGCGCGCGATTCAATAATTCTCTCCATTCAAAAGGTGCATAAATTACAACCATACTTTCATTGCGACTATAATCATTGGTTAGATAACATCGCTCCGAATAGCAATGCATTGGCTAAACTCGATTTTTCTGATTTTCGTAATATATCTTGGTAATTTTATGAAGCTTTGCGTATTTGCTCAAAATGGGTAAGTTTTTTTTTCAAATTATAAAATTATAAATCATAAAATATCTTGATAGTTGCAACGTTAGAGATAAATGAGATTGAATTGATTTATTGAAAAATAAAACAAGTGTTCACAAATCAAAACAAATCAAACAATTGAATGTTACTATTTATTGTTATAGCATATTGTTAACACAATGAATGCATTTTTCAATTATTATTTTTCTTCAATAAATTTACAGACAGCCCCCTAACGATGGATTGGTTTTTGGATCCCTAGCGGCTAATACAACAAATAATGCAAATCCAAAGACAACCAATAACGAAGGATCAAAGATTCCAGTTGAAGCACGGTTTTGAACAGTTCAACTACCAATGAATAATTTGAAACAAATTATTAATTTTATAATGATACATATGTTTTGCAATTCCAGATCGTGAATCGGTAATACTTGATAACAGTTCGTGAGATAAAAGTAATAAACGACCTACAATATATACCAGAAAAATTAGTGCTGTAATGATCATTACATCACTCAGATGAGTTGCATAAAAAAACTTGAGTTACAAAAAAAAACTGATATAACGGAAATAACAATGGATCATAAAGTTACCGACATAACACATAGAATATTTAGCTATCAAAATCATCGTCACGAGAACATTAACAGCATCTGTTGTTTACCCTTAGTTAGGTAAATTCAAGCCAGGCGTCGCTAGTGAACAACCCTAGCAGCACACGTGTTCCACGTAGGTTATTGTAACTTATATGTGACCAGATCGGGGGCCCTCCTTATTCGTGCGGTAAGACGCGCAGTTACAAAGCAAGACCATGCTGAGGGTGGCTGGGTTCGATTCCCGGTGCCGGCCAGGCAATTTTCGGATTGGAAATTGTCTCGACTTTTCTCGAGTATCATCGTGCTAGCCTCATGATATACGAATGCAAAAATGGTAACTTGGCTTAGAAACCTCGCAATTAATAACTGTGGAATTGTTGAATGAACACTAAGCTGATAGGCGGCTCTGTCCCAGTGTGGGGATGTAATGCCAATAAGAAGAAGAAAAAGAAGAAGATGTGACCAGATCGAGTGACAACCAAGTTGCTGTAACCAATTTTGTTTGACTTGAGCTTCTTGGATAACATCAAACTTAAACAAAATCGATACCTACGCCACATGTGGTCTATTGGCCTAGAAGATAGATTAACAAGTAAATCACTGTACGATGAATACATGCAATACAATAATTCGCTGGTTGGGATTTCATTACTTGGACCTTTTTAGTTGGGCCTTCGTTGGCTGGGACATATCCTAACTATAAGCAACCATACGTCAATATTCTATGCAAACGCTGAAAATGGGTTTTGGTGTCACTGGACATCATTTGTGATGTTCAAGTCGAAATACACGTGTTCAAATGGCTGTCAGATGACCAAACTTTCGTTAGTTGAGTCGAGATTGTGGTCCAACCAGCGAATAGCGACTGTAGTTTTATGACGGATTTGACAGGTTTTGGCATATTATTTCCTGGGGGTTTTCGGATTACGCCATTCATGATAATATTTAACTCGATAATTAATATGATAAATGGCGTAATCTGAATAAACTATTACGAGGGCAATGTAATATGAGATTGTTCGTTTACAGCTCCTTTTTCTTTCTTTCTTTTTGGCATTACATCCCCAACTGAGACATTGCCGTCTCGCAGCCTCATTAAATACTTTTACATTTGTGAACTGCGATCTTTCTTAGCTAAGTAACCATTTTTGCATTTGTATATCATGAGGCTAACACGATGAAACTTTTCTGCCCAGGGAAGTCGAGAAAATTTCCAACCTGAAAATTTATTAGACCGGACCGGGAATCTAAACCAGCCACCTTCAGCATGGTCTTGCTTTGAAGCCGCACATTATATCGCACGGCAGCCAAAAGTTGCTTCGTTTACAGTTGCTAACCTTAAGGACAAGCATCACAGATTCCAAAACAAAATTCACTGGCGTTTTCAAGGGGACATGACTTAATATGAAAGCATCGCACAACTGTCGTTTTTATTATTCCATGCATGCTGCGACGCAGCAAAGCTGAAATAATAAAAATAAAAGTTGTCCGCTGCCTCCGTGTTGAGTGGTGTGCCCTTGAAAACGCGAGTGAAGTTAATTTTGGATTCTGTGATGCTTGTCCTTAAAGGGGGATTCAAATGTGAAGTCCGCTACTTGGCAAATAGAAGCATAAGTAATAGCTACTGGCGCTATAGTCAATTAAATTATTTTGCCAACTTATGCTTCAACAAGCTTCAATTCGAAGTCGAGTCAAGTACGAGACACTGAAGACGGCCTCACTGTTTAGGTCGAAATATGTATCTGTCAAGATACAATTAAGCGATGGAATTCAATGAAATTGTACAAACTCGTTTTATGACAAGTGAAGACATTCCATTAAAAAGCTCAAAATAATTTTCTTAACATTATGTATCATGTTGTGCATGTTTGGTTTCATCACCAACATCGGTTTGAAACTTGTAGTACTATGGCTGCCAGGTCGAAGTAACAAAAGATATTTTAGTTACCAGATCAACATTGTCGCTGTCGTCGCTGTCCGCAACATCTTTTGCT